>NW_020450691.1:318792-366462 GCF_003343035.1 Apteryx rowi
GACCGGCGTCCCGCTTTCCGCCTCCGCAAACTTTGGCAGGGGCGGCATGGAGCTGCGGGAGCCGGCGGCGGCGCCCCTCAACCGCTCCGGCGCCGGGGCAGAGCCGCCCCGCGGGGAGTTCAACCTCTCCGGGCTGCCGGAGGCGGAGGGCAAGCCCCTCTTCGGGATCGGCATTGAAAACTTCATCACCTTGATCGTCTTCGGCTTGATCTTCGCCCTGGGGGTGCTGGGCAACTCACTGGTGATCACGGTGCTGGCGCGGAGCAAGCCAGGCAAGCCTCGCAGCACCACCAACATCTTCATCCTCAACCTGAGCATCGCTGACCTGGCCTACCTGCTCTTCTGCATCCCCTTCCAATCCACAGTCTATGTGCTGCCCACCTGGGTGCTGGGCGCCTTCATCTGCAAGTTCATCCACTACTTCTTCACTGTCTCCATGCTGGTGAGCATCTTCACACTCTCGGCCATGTCTGTGGACCGCTACGTGGCCATCGTGCACTCCCGACGCTCCTCGGCCTTGCGCGTCTCCCGCAACGCACTGCTGGGTGTGGGGCTCATCTGGGCGCTCTCCTTCGCCATGGCCTCGCCTGTGGCGCACCACCAGCACCTCTTTCACCGCGATGCCAGCAACCAGACCTTCTGCTGGGAGCAGTGGCCCAACCCACGCCACAAGAAGGTCTACGTGGTTTGCACATTTGTCTTTGGCTACCTGCTCCCGCTGCTGCTCATTTCCTTCTGCTACGCCAAGGTGGGGTGAGGCGGGTAGGGGTGGCAGTGGGGGGCCATGGTTGTGGGTGTCCATGGAGCCCAGTCTGGATGTGGGGACATCTCTGGGGATGTGGAGGGACAGGGTGCTGTCAGATGCCAACAGTGGTGTGATGCAGCAGGACAGGGGGGAGTTTGTGGTGCAAGGGGTGAGAGCAGGTCTTACAGCCAAGGGATGGTTGCGGGTACATGTGTGTTGCGGGGGACAGAACGGTGAGGACAGGGATTGCACTGGGGGAAGGGTTGTGTGGGCAAATGCTCGGCTACCCTCTGCCAGATTTCCGTGGCGCAAAGCGTTAAGAAGCCCCAGTGTCCTGCTGCTTTCTTTGTGAACACAACTCTCACTTTCTTGCTGTCGTGTATAAGGAGTTAAACTCAAGTAAAGTGCAGCCAAGCAACAAGTTGTTCAGGCTTCAGACAAAGCGTTGTGATTCTTTAAAATGCAATGCGCTTAAAGTAGTACGAACCCAGCAATTTGGGCTAATCCAGTAAAGCTGTTAAGAGCAACAAGCACACCATGCTGCCTTGTCTCTGTGAGCTCCATCTTGCCCCAGGTGAAGTGGATGGGAGGTTCACCTCTGCCTCCAGCAAGGGTGGGTAGTGAGAGGAAGCAGTGACCCTGGCAGGAAAAAGCAGTAAGTAAGAATGCCTGAATGAAGCTACATAAGGACTACTTACGTGTTGAGAAGTCAGTTCTTCAGTTAGCAAATTAAATAGCTTTAATTTGTTTAGTAATAGTTTAGTATTTAATTTGTATGAATAATTTTAAGTTCTGTTCAAATGTCAATTTAAATGTGATATAGAAATTAAGGCTAGAATGGCATATAACTATATTGCTAAAACTTTGAGTTATGCAGAATTCAAAGCACAACATTTCTAACGTTTCTAATGAAACGAGAGCAACCTGGCAAAGGGAGGGAGGGGGGAAATCCAGTTTTCCTATATAAATGGAATTCCAGTTCCTCTGGACAAAGAAACAGGCTTCTCATCTACAGTAGTGAATATGGCTGTGAGCAGTGTGGGGGAAGAGGCTGTTACTGTAGATGTAGATCATCACAGTGTTTTAAGAAAATATTGAAACTGTTACTGAATGTGGGAAGAGAAGGCTTTTCAAGCATTAAGAATTACTATTTATATTTTTAAAAACCAAAACATCTTCATTTTCACAGCCTTTAAAATATAGATACATGAAAGAAAATTGAAAACAAGTCTTTCAAAATTATGACTGTCTTGCATAGTATAGAAAAAGTAAAGATTTATTTAAATATGCTTAAACAAAATATAAACTTAGTAAACAGCACACACCATGTTCTTACAGTGCACTCATAGAAAAATAGATATTTTCTTATTAATATGAATGTGTAATTTAACAAAAATCCCAAATGTGAAATACATGTCCAGAACAAGTTAATAAGATCAAGGTCAATATAAGTTGCACTAAAATCTCATTCTTAATTTGCTGCCAGACTAGGATCTCACCCCTGTTTGGTCTAAGGATTGACAGGTTTTGAGTTCGTACGTATGGTCCTGCTTGCTGAAGGATCTAACCTAACAGGATGAATTCTAGGACCCTGTGGGTCAATAAAACTGAAAAATGTTGTGCCTTGTAGGTAATCTGTAGTAATGTAGTGCCTTGAAGGTATTCGTATGCTGCATCATAAAGGCTCATTCCTGCCCTCATTAAGAGCTGCTGGCAAATCTCCAGCTGCAATATTTTGGCATGTTGGGCAGAGTGAGGGAGAAATTAAGGATGATGGCAATCGAAAATCAGAGTTGGAGTTTTGAATTTGCCAAAGCCATTGCTTCTATTGGAGGTCGCCGTCAAAGTGGTCACCTGGAGCTTTTATCGATGTTGCTAAAATACTATAAAGTATACTAGATATTTTGACTGCTCAGTGCACAGAGGGTTAAAGCATAGCTGCTGTGTAATAGCCTCAGAAGTATTATAAAGATAAATGCATTAGTTTCTTAGGGACTTGACTGATTTTTCATGAACTGTGGGTCTGCTAAATAACAATCTTCTGATAAAGTAGATTTAGACAAAGGAGAGATGCAGTTCTCTGTTTGAGTATATTGCCTTTTCCAGACTCTTTAAAGGCAGTTCTTTTTTTCTGTATAAGCAAACTGAAATTGAACTTTCAGTTCTGAAAGTCCCTTTTTTTAGGCACTCTAATAGGGAGCTGAGTTCCTTTTCTCTCTCTCTTTGTTTAAATTATGTTAGGAGAGATTCATGTTTTACTGGGATCTCTCGGCAGTAGACAACAATAGCATTACAAATTAGGGAAATCCTGAAATAGTGATAAGTATTTGGAAGAACTGTCCTCCTACAAAAGCAGAGCTGGTAGTCTCATGTGATGCATTCTTAAGGCAGAGATTTATGAGCTCATGCTCTGTATCAGGTGTTTACAGCTATCCGTTTCCTCTCTACCACAAATAACTATGGATCAGTTTCAACCAAATTTGACAAAGGAATGGAAATATCAGAAGGAATGATATTTCCCCAACTGTGTGAAAAGATACTATCTGTCTTCTTTTTCCTTTAAGGAGAATCAGTGTTACTAAACATCAGGCAATCCACACAGGAAGGGGTTTTATGTATTGTCTGCTAGGGTAGAAGAAACTTCATTTTGGGAAAATATAGTCAAGAAAACACAAATCTATAGGAAAACACCTTTCACTGGCCTGAGTGCTCACAGAACTGCTCTTTAAAGAAGATTACTTCTCCAGCCAGAGGAACAGTGATTATTGAGTTACTCACAACACCRCATACCACAGACAGGCTGAAATGGCTTGTCATGATACTCAATATTTTTTTTAATTCTTATTTGTTTTTTGTGTGTGTTTTGTAACATTGCTGTAACGTTCAGTAATCCATTTTTAAAGACCAAAGTGATAAAAGATTCACAGTGAGCTTCTAACAGTTGTCATCTGCCGGAGTAGTGCAAGGTGACAACTGATTTGGGGTGTCTCTGCTTTTGAGTTCCCGGCTATGAGGCTTCACTCCTTGAAAGTCCAGCCTGTTTCAAGCCTGTAGGTTGGGCACCTAAAATCATTAGTTAGCTTCGAAAATTCTGAGAATAGTTATATAGTGAAGATAATTTCCTTTTATAGATGTATAATGTTAAAAACTTCATAGGGTGTTTTTTTTTTTATCTTAAGAAATACTAGAGAAAATTTGCTTCCATTACTACCAATCATTCTTAACATTCTGAATTCAAGAAAATTATGTATGATTTATAGAGTTGGTTAAAAATAAGTCATAAAAAGCTGGAGCCTCAACATAAATACAAGCTTATATGGTTCTTGGCTTAAGATATTATATCTTAAATTTTGCTGTGAGGGAAAATTTTAATGGAGAGTGCTCATCTACACTGAAAAGAAAAAGGCTATGACACATTAGAGACACTATTAGATGGAGGAGGGTGAAAGATCTGTTGTGACAATAGAAGTAGCAGCATTACTTTAACAAATGGATTGCAGGCAATGGCACTTGAATTTAAATCAGGTTCATATTATAAAATACAGTTCAGAATGTAATGCTCACATTATGGCTCTGTTGAACAAGCAGTTTGTTCTTATTAGATAATGAGCTTGGGCCGGCTTTCCTGATGCATGATTTTAAATGGATAAACTAATGAATAATGAAGGTGTAGCCAGTGGAATGATTATATATAATCAGATAGGAAATATGCTTTGAAACAGGGCAGATTTCAAACTTTTATATTGTTTGACTGACATATAGGAATAAGTACAGATACTTCAAGCATGAATAGATACAGATGCTTTAAGGGGTTTTTTGGTTTTTTTTTCTTTTTTTTTTCTTCTTCTTCTTCTTCTTCTTCTTGCCTCCCTTATTGAAAAATCCCCTTTTCATCCTGATTTGGTCATAGTCCCTCAGTGTTTGCTCTGGGGCCTATTTGTAATCCTCAAACCATCTGAAGGTAGTCCCCAGCAACTGCAAAAAACCTCCAAATAGATAACAGTCCTGTTGTAGGCAAAATGAAAATCCTCCCAAATGTCATCAGTGGTAGTTTTGGTAGTGCATTCCGCATGAGCATGGAACTTCTTTTATTTCTATAATCATACAAGTCTTCTTACATCTTCTTTCACAAGAGTGTAACTCTCTTCCCACAGAACCTCATCCTCATCTCCGGAAAAAAGAAAAGCTATTCCTTCTCAAAGCCAAATATGATCTCTCATCAACAGGTATATGAAAGGTGTAGTTAGAAAAGCTTCATGTAAAGAGTTAATTTTTCCACAGAGCTGAATTCTTTTAAGATATAAGACCTTATTAGAAAAGATTGTGGACTTATATTTTGGCAAGGTGAGTATTTCATTCTGTGAGCTACATGTTCTTTTGGGGAACAGCCTGAGACAAGAAAAAGCGGCACGTATAGAAATACAGAATTGTTATTCATTCAGGTGAAGTGACAATGGCTACTGGAGAAACACTAGTTTATTCATTGTCCCAGAGAAGAAATAATTCTAACAGGGCTGTGAGCAGAGGGGTCTTTGATTGGCCTTGTAGTGTTTGTACACAAACCCTTAATATTCTTCCGCAGCTTTTCTGTTGGTCTCTGAGTACTGTTCCACTGCTGTTGATAGGTAATTAAATTCTGCCTATGTTTCTTGCTGCTGGTTTGCATACCATCTGGTACACTACCATACAGAGCTAGAATGTTTTCACTGTAGAGGCTGCACGTATTTATTTTATGAAATATGCATATAACCCAAAAGAGGGAAAGTTGAGAAGGATTCATTGGAAGGTTATCATCTAAATCTTCACAACCCCACAAAATATCCAAAATAACAGCTTTGACTACTGCATCTTCCTTTGGACTGGAAAGAGAGAGAGATGCCGTGCAAAAGTTTGTGACAAAAGTTTCAGAACAACAACAAAAGAATGCTTATAACTTTAAAAGGGGATTTTGCAGTTCTGACTTCTGGGAAAAGTTTATCTCACTTTAGTATTGGACTTTGAGTAAAAATCACAGTACAGTTGAGAGCATGGCAGGAGACAGGTTTTGGAGAAGTCCAGTAGAAACAGCCTTTCCTTTTAAGTTATGTGAGGTGGGGTATGTATGTTAGGTGAAGCAGCAGTGATGGGAAGAGAATTTCACTGTCTTTCTTCCATGCTCTTTTTTGTTTCTACATTTTCACTCATGGGCTAAGCAATTCAGCTGTCGTTGACACGGTGACAGCAGGAGAATGAAGAGTCTCAGAGCCAGAGGATCGTATTCCTGGTCCTCTGCTGGATCTTGGGGGCTCTTCTGCCCTTTCATTCTGGTCTGCTTCCTCATGGACAAGGAAGAAGGGTTCCAGTCAAAGCTAGACCTTCTCAGAGGAAACCAGTTCAGGTTTGCCAGGTAGCAGCCTGGCTAGTGTTTCAGAATAGAGAACGGTATTATGTATGCAGGCCTGAGTCTTTCACACATGCACATGTCAGTACACAGATGTGCACAAATGAACTACGTTTCTAATTAAGCTAAGTTAGAAGTAAGCTAGCTATTTATTTTTATTTGTGATTCTCTGGTAGATAAGAGCAGTCACTTAAAAACAGAATCAACTGGTGAGCCACRATCATTCACAAATACCATCCTGTTTTATTTTCACACATTATGTATGTTCCTAAGACTTATGAATGCCACATGGGATCAAATCTGTAGGTTATCTTAGCTGGTATCCTGTCCTGATAGTGGTTAGCCAGGCATTCCAAAAAAAACAGAGAAAACTTCCCTGAATGATGAAAGAGAATTTCTGCCTTCTTCCCCACCTCATGAAGTCTCCCTCTAAGCCCTAAAATTTAGTGTTATATTCCTTCAAAAATCTTTTAAATGCATATTTGCTTTAGTTCTGGATGATCTTATTTATTAATTGTTCTCAATTCATTTCTGAGCTATGCAAAGTGTGACTAACATCATCATCATGTAAATTTGAGCTCTGTAATCTGACTCTACATTATACATAAAAAATTTCCTTTTACCAGATTTTAATTAAACCCTTGTGTTTAATTCAGTATCTCAGTTTTTAATACTGGATGGTTTGCAACTTGTTAAACACATTCAGCTGAAGAACATATTCTCCACCCCTTTGTACCTGCAAGTCATGCCATTTGTATATTAAATTCAGTTAATGATAGCTGCAGATAAAGCAGAGCACATTCCTGATATCCACTCTCCAAAATCCTAAGTTTACATTAAAATTTGGACCCTATTGTTGGATGACAGGTAACTTTGCCATATTTAAAAAAAAAAAAAAAAGACCTACGAAGTGTACATGACAAGTAACTTCAAACTCTTGATAAAGGTCATACCTCATGTGAAATGTTTCGTAGTATAAATTATTTTTAAAAGCCCAGGCTTCTTTTTGAAGATCAAATAGGACTAACATCCTGATTATGTTAACCAAACACCCATCTGAAGAAAGCAAATTATGCAGGTGACTCAGAAAAGCTCTGACTCAAAACATACACTTTTTATGTTACATGTAATAAAGGTCAATCTAAATTAATAAGCACTGACATTTTTATGGAAGAAGAATGATTGCTAATTCTAGCTGCAGGATAGGTTTCCATTTATTGCCTTGTTCATTGTAATATATATTTGTTATGTGATACATTTGTATTTTTATATAAGAATTAAATGGTGGTGTGCTCCGTGTTTGTTAATTCATATAGATTCACATATGTAATTCCTTTGGATCTTATACCATGCATGTTTGATATGTGTAAATTGGATCATCAGTGTTTGTAAGCAACCCGTGCAGTACTGGAGACATACTCTAAAAATATGTTTTATGAATTCTAGAAAATGGTGAAATACAAGATGCAAATTAATCTTTTCAGGTTCTTAATCATCTGCATAAAAAGTTGAGAAACATGTCAAAGAAGTCAGAAGCATCCAAGAAAAAGGTAGATCGTTTTCATTACCAATTCCTATTTGTTTATATTTTAGTTTTATGGGTATGCTAATTTGGTACTATATTGTTTGTTGCCAAAGATGTAAAGAAGAGGAGGATTTGAAACGATGTATTTAATGACATACTCTGTCTCCCTGAACTAGCAGAATTGGAATCTTTTCTGATCTGAATTTTCCATCCCAGTGGGTAAAGCCATTACCTGAAATGCAGGTGTTCTGGACTTTGGAGCATCTGAAATTTAGACATTGAGAGACTGCCTGTCTCTAATATAAATCTTATTTTCTTTTTGCTCACCAGCGTTTTTCCCTTACCTTGTAAATGTTTTTTTTATCTAGTTATTTTTTATGTTTTGTGAAGAATTTCTAGCTTATATGGTGCGACTTCCAAATAAGGATTATCATACATCATGATAGGAGTCTAATAAGAGACTTTCATGACTCTGCAATTCTTCTACTATTTTCCATTATACCCTTTTTTTATTCTCTCATGTTCAAGACTTAAGTCTTGGGTACAAGCAGAATTGTGAAAGGTCTTTAAAGCAGAACATTAGCTTTGCAATTTAGAATAATATTTGAAATATGTGTTTATATAGTGAATTTGTCAGATAATATATTATGGGTCTGACTTTTGAGGAGATTTGACCACAATAATCATTTGACTGACTTCTCAGTTTATGAACACAGAGTCAGAAAAACCCTTAAGGCTATAGCTCTTCATTTGATCTGATCACTATTACCATATGGCCATGAAGACTCTCTGCAGTGTAAATGAGATATACGTGGACTCATCAGCAAATATGTAATCTATTATTTATGCATTCTCTAATTTTTGGAAAAAAAATAGATTTTAATCCCTAGAATTAAAAGCAGTATATCCCTGATTCAGCAGAATGTTTAACATATATGTATATGCGATTAATCTCATCAAGGACGAAAGTGTAGTTTTTAAAGGTGGTCAGTATATTGCCATCTCTCCTCTCAGGTGAGTTATTGTCAAACTGGAAATATCTTTGCATTTCTTTAAGTGCTAAATATTGAAATTGCAAATAAAAGTCAGATCTAGCTTCTGAACTGGCTTGCATATTGCAGAGGAAAGCATTACAAGTATGTACAAGACTGCTGGGGCATACCTGGTTCAGAAACTAAACAAAAAGAAGCACAAAACTTTTTTTATTTAATAAGTAAGTTCCTGATCCTAAGGCCTAATTCATGTTTTTTAAAGCAAGTCTGTTTTCATTAGTGTATGTTCGCTGGTTACTGTATGTTTCTCCTTCCACTGTTTTCCTAAGAATATATAATTTGTTCTGCATTTCAGGCCTAATTCTTCATTTCTAACTTTATTCAAACCTGTGTAAAAATTTCAAGAGTAGAATCTTGAAATGAATTTTTCGTATGTTTGAAAAAAGTTAATGAAAAATACAAATGTGCTTAAATGCTGGGGTTTTTTGTGCTTTTTAGTCACATAAAATATCGATGTAAAAATCATAATTGCTGAAATCTTATTTCAGGTGGTTTTCATTTGCTAATAAGAAACCCTAAGCAAGGTCTCATTAGGTAAACAAGAGTTGCCCTTTAATGTTACCTTGGTTGCAAGTTATAGTGATGATGATGTAAAGGTAAGCTCTGAAATTAGGCTCAGGGGCAATAATGGAATAAAACAGATGTTGCAAGGATTTTCAGTTCGTTATGCATAATTACTTATTCTGCAGGTATGATATACTGTAAGCATAATAGCTATAAGAGACACATGGTCAACCTCAGCTTTCAGTTGCATCTATACAGTCTATTGAAAGTCAGTGATTTTCCAGGTGTAATTTTTAAAWTTTTGAACAAATGGAGGTAATACGCTTCTTATGAAATAACTATTCATGCAGTATCCTGGTAATCTCTTTTCAGTTGGAATATTAATACATTGAAGGGATCGGAGAATGAAGTGCTTTTAGTTTATGCTTCCTTGTTTGCATGTTTTTTTGTGATGAGAGCTGAAAGAGAAAATATTTGTATGGCTCGTCGTTAGTGGGTACTGGCCTAAACTGAATAGGGCTAAACAGAGAAATGGTTTTTTGCTTTTTGAGACTAAACAAATTATATTTACAATAGACGTAATGTCCTTTGGTTTCTGTTGTGAGATTTAGCTATCCAGGAACAATATCTGTCATCAATTATTTGTCCTGCTGTCATAGAAATTAAACCTTTTTTCTGTAAGAAGTTAAGTTATATTGTGATTAGATAGGTCAGTCTGAATGATCACCAGGCATTAATCAGTTCAAGTAAGTATAGACCAGGTTCAATAAACTAGCAAAATATCTAGGCGTTCTGTGTGCTGAAATTGGTATCTCCATGGGCACTATTATGAGTTAGTTTTGCCTATGAAGAAGGGACTAAGTTATCTGAAAAATCAACTTATGTTGTAAAGTGTTAATATAGTAATTATAATAGTTCATAACGTAATATGCTTTGGAATTAATTTTAGGCTTATATTGGTAGAGTGATTTAGTTGAAAGGGGTACCTATTAGAGAAATAGGTATTAATTTTTTGAGTAATTGCAAAGCACTGCTTTTTCTGAAGAAGTGAATGAAAGCTAAAGAAAACATTGACAATTTGACTCCATTGTGTCTTGGAGAAATATGTACAAGACCTGAAATTTCTATACAGATATTCTAGCTGTCGTAATATATCTAATGAAATGAATGGCCCTTCTTTGTGAAAATAATGAGAATGGAGTCAGGAGGCAGCATTTAGGAAATTTTACTCTTTATGTTACAGTCTTCTAAATTCAGTGTTTGGTGGCCAACTTCAATTTCCAGACTGTCAAAACCAATATGCAATCACCAAAAATTTCAGGCTCCTAACTTCTGTCATTTTTCCTAGTTGCATCCCAAAATGTTGTCGTTATCACTCCATCACAGAAATTTTATGCTTAACAGAGAGACTTTCAAAAAAGCCTCTGCTCCTTGTTTAGTCACTTGAGCAAAATCAGTCTGACTGTTTTAAGCTCTTTCAGAGAATGAATTACTTCACTTAACTGCCTTCGTGTATAATAGAGCCCTCTTTAAATTCTGGCCAGGAATCCCTGTGCACCATATTAAAATACAGCTCCTTAGATTTGGATTAGATATTCCAAAGATCCATATTGTCATTTTATTATGTCAAGCTTACGTCCACCTCAGAAAAGGCTAGGATATTGTGCAGGGAATCAGGAATGTCACTCCTTATTTCTGAGCAAAACTATGCATTTCCTGTTTACTGTGGAATTTTCAAGATTTACATCCTTTTTGAAGTAGTTCACTACACAAAATAAAGTGCATATAAGTATTGAAGTAAAATCATTAATGAATATTCAAAAGTGTGTTCTCTTTCAGTATTTTTCTCTTTCACAAATAATGGTTTTGAAGCAGTTCGGGTTCTTCAAGTGCTTATATCTGTGCTTATCTGTGTTTTGTTTTCTTTCCTTGTCTCAGACAGCACAGACTGTGTTGGTGGTGGTAGTGGTTTTTGGAATATCCTGGCTGCCACATCATGTGATTCATCTCTGGGCTGAATTTGGAATTTTTCCACTGACTCAAGCCTCATTCCTCTTCAGAGTAACTGCACACTGCCTGGCTTACAGCAATTCTTCTGTGAACCCGATTATATACGCATTCCTCTCTGAAAATTTTAGGAAGGCCTACAAACAAGTCTTCAAATGCCAGATAGGTAATGAGTCACCTCTGAATGATGCTAAGGAAAATAAAAGTCGGATAGATACACCACCATCTACCAACTGTACACATGTGTGAACTTTAAAAAGTGCCGTATGTTGGGTTTTCCTTTGTGTGAACTAGACTTCTAGAAAACAAAGCACAATGAGCACTATCTTCAGCTTTACCTTGATAATTAGTATTTAATTTACTGAAATTGTGTTTGTAGCAAAACTTTGTAAAACCAATATGAAAGATAACTGGGTTGATCCTTTGTATCTTAGATATCTTTATCAAATGAAGTTCTTGGAACTTTGAAAGATATTTCCAAAAAAACATTGGTGATATGTCTGTATTTTTATTCATTAAGCATACAGTGAATAAACATTCAAATACAACGTACACCATCCATGTCTATGAAGAAAGATGCATTAATATGGACGAGTAGTTGTGCAGTTCTGAACTGAATCTTCTGACATCTTACTCCATAAAAGTGAAGAGATAGCTAAATCTTCTGTCTTAAAGATAACAAATATTGTGTAGTACTGTGATTTCAGGGAGGAATATTCAGTATCAAATCAAATCTAAAACTTTTGTTCTCTCTTCAGATTTTGTTTTGAGAATACTTTTTATCTTTTTAAAGTGAACATGGGCTCTGATTCTGCATTGAAATAACTTGTGTACAAGTTAAGGCAATTGCTTTAGAGAGGAAATGCTGTTTTTTTGTTTTTTGTTTTTTTTAAATCTATTTAGCTGCCTTTTTAATGTAACATATTGAGTAATCATGGACTTTTTTCCCCTTCACATGCTATACCTGACTGCATACACAAAACCTTTGTGTACGCTATTTAAGTACATAGTTGTATCAAATGAAGATTCATGTCTCCCTGAGGGAAGGTTTCCTTTAGGTGTTGTGTACATGTGTGTGTGTATGTATATGTTTTGTTTACTTTATAGACCTCAAGATAGAGATGTAGTTTTAAATGTGCAATATATACATATACTTTAAACTATTCTGTTTCATAAAGAAATTCTAGGCAATGTTTAAGTGTTTAAAAATAGCATTGTGTATCAAATTCTAAGAGGGGGTTGATATCATATAGTTCTAAATTGGAAAAATTAAGAAGGATGCATTTAAATCGGTGCACAGTATATAACGTAAGTGGTCCAATTATGTAAATTCTTAAATAGTATGAGCAGTTTCATCAATTCTTTATCAGTTCCTAATATATCTTTAAGTGGTAAACCTCTAAAGAAATAGCAGAAGGGCACTCAGTCCCATGCGTTAACAGCATTTCAGGACCTTTGAGAACACCTGATGTGGTTCCCATCTGAGTTGAGGGAGTGTCTCCATTAGTCTTAGCTGGAGTAAGATATGCTTTTACGTTTTTATGGCTTTTTTAAGAGATTCATAGAATCACAAAATAATTTAGTTTGGAAGGAACCACAAGGTCATCTCAATGGTGGGCTGACCTCAGAGTTAGATGATTTCCTTGTCCAGGCAAGTTTTGAAAATCTCCAAGGATGGAGATTTCACAGCTTTTCTGGGCAGCCTGTGCCAGTGCCTCATTACCCTCAACTTGTGCACCTTGTGACCGTTGCCTTCTGTCCTTTCCCCGTGCACTTCTGAGAAGAGTCTATCTCAGTCTTCTCTATAACTAACCAAGACATAACTGAAAACAGCAATTAAATTCTCCCCTTAGCCTTCTCCAGGCTGAACAAATGCAGTTCCCTCAGTCTCTCCTCATGTACTGTGCTCCAGTCCCCTAACCATGGTGGCCTTCCACTGGACTTACTCCACCTTATCCATTGTCCCTCTCTTGAACCAGGATGTTCAAAACTGGATGCTGTATTCCAGATGTAAGAGCTACTCAGCCTTGCAACTGCTGAGTAGAGAGGACTAATCACTGTTCTTACCTGCTGGCTGATTTGTGCTCATACAGCCCTGTATGTGGTTTATTGCTACAAGGGTACACTGCTGGCTCATTTTCAACTTCTTATTTACAAGCAGAACTTGTACTTTTCTGCAGAATTGCACTCGGTCAGTCCCAATCCAAGTTTCAGGACTTTGGATTTGCTGGTTTTGGCCTTTGTCAGATACCTATAGTCCCATTCCTCTGGTTTATCAAGGCCCCTCTGAAAGGTAGCCCTGTCCTCCAGTGGGTCCACCACTGCACCCCATTTTGGTGTAATCTSCAAACTTGCTGAGGGTGTGTTCAGTCTGCTTGTCCAGGTCATTGATGAAGACATTAAATAGTGTCAGCTAGTATCTGTCAAATTCCTTTTTCTCCATAGGCTTACTTTAAAAAAAAACGTTCAGACTGATAGAAGATAACTATGACATTATCTTAGAAATCCAATCAATCCTTAAATTACTGAGGTTTAGTTCACATGAAAATGTCTAGTCACATGTCAACCTTATCTACTTTAAATAATACTGAATACATGCTATTTCATGCATGATGTTTCTGTCCATTCTTTCATATGAAGTAGTATGATGTTATTGCTGCAAACACAAAATACATGAAAAAGTTCAAATAGAAAGTTGGAGAGGAAGGGCTCATCTGTGCAGGAAACTATTTTCTGGATTAGGTTTGAGGTTACGGAACACAGTATAGAGCAATATTAAAGTTTGTTTGAGCTTTCAGATTTTTCAGAACTTATACAAATTTAGTCTTCACAGATCAGCTATGAAATTAAAAAAATACAAAATCTGGCAATTCTGCATGAATTCTTGCCACCCTTAATTCCAAAATTTCATATTTTTGATATCATTTAATCTCTAATTTTTTCTCACTGAAAAAATAAAACAAGTGACTTCAGAGATCTACATACAATAGATTTCTGCAGAAAAAATTTAGTGCCAAGTAAATGTAATGCGGTCTTGTACCACTGATCAGCAACATTGTTAGAGCACTGATGGACTTCAGCTCAATTTATAATTTATATTAGGTGATCCTACAGCTTGGAAAATTACATTTTCTCCTGTTAAAAAATTGCTTCTGGTCTTACTACTATAAGTAAAAAGTTATAACGTAAATACAGAACTGTATAAAGTTTAGATGCTAAGTTGACTGTTTCATGTGGAAAAGGCTTTGTTTCTTAGTGTTGGATGATTTTAAATGCAGACGCTTGATAGTCAGTAACGGGGCTTCATCCGTTTGAAATTTTAAAGATGAAGGGGTGGGGACGGGCTGCAGAAAGGAATAGTAAGGCCTCTGGCACCACCCGGTGCCGCTCGTAAGCATCACTAAAACTTCCACCTCGCTTTTCAGAGGAATCTTAGAAGAATGGCTGCTCCTGAAACAGATGGGGAGATTTCTTTGGAAAGGTGGAACTGCTGTAAAAAATGGTAGGATTGGTTTGAAGCCTCAAGGTGCAGGTAAATCTGTTTCACTTGCTCATTATATTCATGGGATATCCTTGTTGTAAACTCTAAGAAAAAGCTCCCGCTCCAAGGCTCAGTTTCCTCACTAAAACTCTTATAATGAGTCTCTCCGCCAAGGGTTTACATATCTAGCTGTGGCAGAGAGATGTTAACGTAAAAACAGTGTTTAATATATGCTGAACTGTGTCTAATCCTTGAGTAGCTGGACAGTTGCACAGGAAGATGTTGTGCCAGAAATGTGGCTAATTTGGGCAGAGAAATCGGGCTGAGTATAATGATCCCTTGCAACTGGATGTCTGCTTTTAAGTCCTGAGCTTGTTGACAGTGATTCCTGTTTGCTGTGGGAGGGGGAAGCAAGAGTTTCTCCTCTCTTATTTGCCTAATATGCTTTGTTACATGTTTGTAACCAGAAATGTTAATTTCAGTGTACATTGAAGTAAAAAACATAAATTATTTCTCTGGCTAGTGCTGAATTCTCTGCTGATAGGAAGATAAATATTCCCACTGAATTCAATGCTATTGTATTAATGAGAAAATATTATTCAGTACAAAAAAAAAAGGCAAAAGGGACATTTCCTCAAGCTCCTCACTAACTAAAGCAAAGTATGTGTGTGTAATTAGGTACATACTTAAATTTTTGGGGTCCTTAAATTGAGTGAATTAGGGTTCCCAAATAGAAGTTGCTAGTCACATGTTTATTTATAAACTCCCTAAAAACTTACTGTGTTTACACTGTCAAAATGCTGCCTCTTTGTGCAGTGTTTCACAATATCTCTAGAAGTTTAAAATATGCACTATATATATGCACTTTCAATATTGATGAWAAAGTTGTATATCCCATCAGATTAAATAGTAGGAGTTGTTCAGTCTGTCTTAAAAATGCATTTTAGCAGAGAAACTGATAACAAGCCTTTGCTCTCCATAGTTTTCTCAGGAGAGTGCACGAAAGGGAAGAGGCTAAGCGAGGCACAGAGAGGCAGCATTTCTGCACTTCCGTGGTGTCTCTTGCTAATAGCAAGGGCCTCCTGTATTGCRCATTTGTTGGCAGGCTGCAGAAATGAGTTCAATTCTTTCCATCTTCTGAAGGAACATGTGCTAGGACATTGCAGGAGGTTTCTAGTCAATTTTGTTTTTTATATTGCAGAATGTCTGTTGTTGTTGTTGTTTTACCATTTTTGCCTTAAAAAGATGCAGAAATCTCATTTAAACACTGTATCGATAGAATGTGGGAATTGTGAAGTTTAATCTTCAAAGAGGTCTAAAAATGATTGTGGCAGGGTTATTCGTGCAACATTAACCCTGGCAATTTGTGGGTATGAGTTTTGAGCTAACATTAACAATGATTAAGATTGACGACTGAACACCAAATTACACAACCGTGCTCTTCAACTAATACAGCTTTTAATTTTTTTCATCACCTAGGATATAAGTGTGTAATGATATGTGCAGTACGCACTGCTATATGTAAACCAGATTTAGGATCGATATGCAAAATGAAAAAAATTAAACAGCCCTTAAAAAACATATTCATCAAGTGAAAACACCCTGGAAAGTGGTAGGGACTTGCTGGCCTGTACCTTCAGCATTGCTAATTTCATAGGTAGTTATATCACCCATTTAACTTATCCTGAAGAGTGTAATCAATTTTAGTTTAAAAAGAAGTTGATGCTTAATGGCTRCTTTTAAGCAAATCATTAAACTACACAGTTTTCAGTCAAGAGTATTTACTAAACATTTATGATAAACACATAATGTATGTAAATGTAAACACATTYGGAATTTCCTAAATTTTCTATCTTGTATCCAAAAGTGCAGAGTTTCCTAATATTTCTTTCTTGTGTCTAAGATAGGTAGCAAAATCATATGCTACAGTGAATTATAAATATGTGACAAAACTGCATGGAAATAATATGTGAAATAGATTACAACTGTAAGGAGCAAACTAATTTTGTGATTATGTTCTACAGTCTGCAAATTTAACAGTCTTTTAATATCTTGTATGATGAAATCCCCTGGGGATTATTTGCAAATACTTCTGAAGTGTTTTTTCTAAATTTAAAGCTTTGAAAAAACAACATATATTTTCAAAATAATTTGATTTTTGGCAAGATAAGGTATTTTAATGAAATGTTTTAAGTTATGATCCTTCAAACTTTGTATTCACTTTCATTTTGTACACCTGAACCGCTTTCTTAACAGCTTAATCTTATTGCTTTCATAAGCTATTATAGCCTCATTTTTTAAAAAATAACATCACTATCTCCAAGAGATAAGCATTAAGCTTTGTGTATTAAATATTACAGTGAAAGACATTTTCCTTTAAATGCCACATTGTGTGGAAAGTGATGGATCTTTGTATAAAATAGCTTTGTGAATGTATTATTTTGGACATGATCTTCATGACTACTTCACAGTATGGTGTCTTACATTGTACCTAATGATATTGTATTTTGAGAAAGGATGAAAGCGGAGAAAACGACAGTTTCTACCTTACAGAGCTTGTATTAGTATTATGTATTCAGTACATGTACAAATGTTAGAGGAGAAAATTAAATTCTGTTTGTTTCAGTGTATAATGGATGTAAAGTAACATGCACTCATTCTAAGCTATACTGTACTTTGCATGAATTTTAAAATGATTTTTAATAGATGTGTACCATCTCTGCTTCTCTATATAATATGTACTGAAATATAAACTGATTTTCTTACAAAATGTTTATGTAATATTTAAAAGCAAGCAATGTCCTCAGATAAACTTTCAGAAAAAATTGTGTACACTATAGTAGAGTTTTGTGGCAAGATGTCATTGTGAGTTGAAATTACCTTTATGAAAATTTAACTCTTTTAAAAAACTTTGTCATTTTCAAGTACTTAAATGCAGGAGGTGTGATTCTTCTTGAATTCAGGCTGGTATAAATCAATTGAAATTGATGGAAATCAGTGATAATTCTTATTTAAGCTCAATTTAAATCTCTATAAATTTGTGTCTTGCTTAGGAGACAAGCAGAGCCAGATTCATCTATTTGAATAAGAAAAGAAACAAAACTCTGAAAAGATGTGACATTGAAGCCTATTTTATTATTTGAAAGCCTGTATTTGGCTCCACTTTTGGAAGGGGCAATCAAATTGATGTATATTTTTGTGTAGAATTGCATTAACATAGAGCAATGGCTATTCAATACAGTAAAAATAGCCACATGAGTATGAAGCCAGAATATAATCAGTTCTACGCTTAATGAGATGTACTTTTAAAAGCAAAAGTAAATGTTACAGCACATATTTAAAATGCACTTATCGTTTTTACACAAATGTGCAGTTCTTGAACAGTCATTTGTATATGCGTATGTACTTGACATTTGTAGATGCATGGGTCCACCTTGGGCAAATATATTTGCTGGACTCAGACTGAGGTCTCATTTATAGAAATATTTCTGTAAGGGTGGCTTTCTCCCCTTGGAGGAGTTTGTACCATCTTCATATACGTTTGCATGGTTATTCCATTCCCTGACAAACATTTAACCATATTTAAAATTTGCTGAGAAATCTAAAACCTATCTTTTACTAATAAATAAGCTGAGATATATAGATTTTTTGTAATACATGTAGAGAATTTATCAACCCAGTTAAGTTCATTACTAATATTCTGAAAGAAAATATAAAATATTTCCTGGTGRCTTGTAGATGTGACATTTATAGGTGGTGTAATAAATAATGCCATATATTTACAGTGTTCCTTTACATTGAATTTCACAGCAAATCTAGCACAAGCAAACTATTAATTTTAATATAGTAAAATGAAAAGTCATATGTTTAGGAGTGAAGTATATGAGGCAAACTTTAAAAATTGATTATTGTACTGAAGAATGCTGGTTTTGAAATTGTCAATTAAACATAATCTCCAACTCTATGTAACTGAAAGAATTGGCATAACCTCTGGAATTGTAAATTCAGAACATGGCAATACCTTGGGCTGTGTCACTGGAAGCACCTTTGCAGGCAGGTGTCTGCAAATAAGGATGCATGTGCAGAGCAATTTCCTAGAAGTTCTAAAAAAACCCAAAGTGATGAACTTCAGTAATTTTAGCTAAGATGGATGTGGTTAAGAAGTGACTTGATCATATCACATATGTCTGCATCCATACAGATAGAGAAATATCTGATGTCATGCCGCTCTTAAATGAGTGGATGAGTTAGCAAGATTCAGTAGAGTGAAATTAAGCTGTAACAGTTAAATCTGTGAATAATGTGCACGTCTTTTTGTTAAGCAGTGGGTGTAAATAACCCTAGAATGCTTACAGAATCACAGAATTGCTGAAGCTGGAAGGGACCTCTGGAGATCATCTAGTCCAATCCCCCTGCTCAAGCAGGRTCACCTAGAGCATGTTGCACAGGATCGCGTCCAGGCAGGTTTTGAATATCTCCAGAGAAGGAGACTCCACAACCTCTCTGGGCAACCTGTTCCAGTGCTCTGTCACCCTCACAGTGAAGAAGTTTTTCCTCATGTTCAGATGGAATTGTCTGCTTAATCAATAAATGCAGTATATTTCTGTTGCTTCAGATCAAGTGGATGTTTCTCCAAAAGATTTTATCTATTTAAATCACACAATGTGGCCTCATACGAGACAATCTACAGTTTGTGTTAGTATTTAGACTTGATGATCACAGTGGCCCCTTCTGGCCTTAGTCTGGTTGCATTCTTACCCTTATTTTTGTGATTAGTAGTATGATAGCTATGCTGATATAAAACCAAGCTATTAGTCAGTCTAAAAGTGGTCATCTGAAGATATGTATAAAGTAATTTCACAGGTGGGCTACATCCTGAAAAGGTCTTCTGATGATTAAGAAAGATGATTAAAATTTCTGGCATATGAATTGCCGTTGTTAGAGAAGTAAAGTGGTGCTATGTGTTCTTCTCATTTTGCTTAATTACTTTTAGCCATAATTACTCTAAATGTAATCACTCTGCAGTACTTTTGCATAGTAATTCATAGTTTTCATGACAATTATGAGCTGACAGTTGCCGGGCACATTTGAAACACCTGATGGTAATTGTGTTTCACTCTATAAGTCAAAGTTGAGACATTTACCAACCTGTTGTGAAATTATATTGGAAATCATTATAGGCTAGAGGCTTTCACAATAATGTTTTCAGTTCAGTTCAGCTTAAATGAAACCTTGTAAAGACTAATGTTTTATTGAACACACATCATCTGCCATGGCATTTCTGATAGAGTAGTCCAAATTTTGGGGAGACTTATACATCTTGGCTGGTTAGATAGTAAAAAGCCTGACTAATTCTGGCTGTCTTTTGTGAGTTTTAGGAATAAGAGCTTCAAATTCTCTCCTACCCTGATCATTGTAAAATGCTCTGATTGTAGCTCCCTATCACTTGGGAGAAGTTTTTCCTTCGCTGCTGTCACCAGCTGGGCGTTACCAAATGCGGTACGTACACACAGGCCAGCATCTCTTTCCACTCGGATATGCTGCTTCCCAGCATGCCTACCTACCGTGCAATGCTTTGTATGGGGTTATAAGGTGGAAAGGCAGATGGACAAGCAGGCTCTGCCATTTTCATGACTTCTGGGAACTCCCTAATAAACCATATGCAGAGCAGGGTTTTTTTGCACCCTGAGTGCTGCAGGAGAAGAACAAGAAGGCTGTTTTGTCCATGGTAAGTAAGTGGCCTAACTGGGATCCTGAGCACAAAGGAAGCCACTTTACTTTCAGCCCTGAAATCTGTGATTCTCCAATATCACAGCAGTCACAGGGAATGCCTTTTCTCTCTCCTTCCCATTTTCTGCCATCTACCACCTTTAGGTGACATTCATCTTGTTCTAGCTATTCAAATAAATTAATCTCCGAGTTCCCTCTCTGTAAAGGCAAACTGTATTGCTATAGATTCGATGGTATCCTGATAATATGACCTGATGCAATAGGTAAAAAGTAGCACCTAATCCCAGGAAAGGAAAAGAGAGGATGGGCAGAGAGAGAGTAAATGTTCAAGAACAACTGTATTTGTGAATGGGATATATTTAGGGCTCCACCAATCAACCCTTACCTTTGCAATATTTCCATGGCAGTTTGTAGGCCATTTGTCTGTCTAAGGAACGAGCAGAACCTTCTGGAGTTAGACCATTATGTTTACATGTATTTATGTCTATAATAAACCTTGTAGAATCATATTTATATTACCTTCTCTCTTGTCGATCTACAGAGCTGTCCTCATTGGTATGTTTTTAGCTAGACTTGCATTCATGTGGATGAAGATTTAAATATTCTGTTTAACTTTTGTGGTGATCTTAAAATAAAAAGGGTTATTTTGCTTTACCTCCAGTTCTGCAGGCACCTGCTGGCAAGGCATAGTTTATGTATAAATCACTATTAAACACATGGGGAAATAASCCAGTATCACTTGAAATGATGCTCAGAGGGAAAATGAGACAAAGCAGGAAGGCCCAAATATGGGCTTAGAATTTCATCTGAAGTATTACAGCTGATTAATGTTCATGTCTGAAATTTGTTTGAAATAACTACTTGTGCTATGATTCCATGACAGCAAAATTCCAAGGCTAAAAGTAATACAGAACTGTATCATGAATATGGATAGAAAAAATTGTCTAGATAAAAGGCTCATGGCCAGTTTGCCATGGATGAAATAATATGAGGATGTTTTGTGCTCACTGTTCTTTGTGAAATGGTGTCCTCTTTTCTTTGCCCCCTCTGCCACTTGTAAAGTATAATGTATTTCCAGGCCAAGGATAATCATTAGCCTAAAGTTAGAAAATCACTCACTTATGAATCACAGAGTCCTCATTAAAATATCTTTTTGGTATTTTGCTAATTTTGCCACATCCAGAAGCTTTCTATAACTGCAATTGAACAGAATATTGTATTTAAAGTATTTATGCAATAGTTGCTATTAACATGTGAAAGCAAGAGTTTGTTCCATTTTTTTATAAGACAGCATTATTATCAGTGTTTTAGCTGAGTACAAATGAAAGTAAATGGAGTTTCTCAATTATAATTTGAGTCTTACAGTATTTAGCCACTGTTAAGTATACCATTCAGAATCCTTTCATGCTTTTCTATTTATGTCTTTACTATTAATATAGAAAACAAAAACAGTTTTGCAAAACATTTGGATTAAGAAACAGTGAGTATCCTCAAAAATGAAGAATTTATATCAATTTAGGTAACATTTACTCTCTGAAAATTACTCCCAATCTTCCCTTGAAATGTACAGTTTTTTTAATGTAATACTGAACACTGCCCTACAGTTATGTCACATCTTTTTATCTCAAACAGTTCCAAAGTACTTGATACTTGAAAGAGGAGACCCGATCACCTCTTATGAAGAACATGATGGCTATTTAAAGGTGGTCTACAAAGCTGAAAGTCAGCTTTCAGGAAGCTGAAAGGAAGTATGCATGTGACTAATGGAAAGGGTTAATATTAGCAAGCAAAGTACAGAATCAGGTGCAAATTAAAATTAAGCCCAGGCAGGTAAATTAGCAACATTATTTGCTTTCCGAATTGCATTGAAATCTGTGGTGGTTCAAAGCTCTAAAAATCCCAAAGCTAAACATAAACAATAGCATCTCCAAACTGTTATGCGCACCAGGATCTTCCAAATCACTTAGAAAACCTGAATGATGATATGTAAATTTGCTTTTATTATCTCTTCCATTACCTAGGTAAATCTGTGTACTGTATGGCAGGCACTTTTCTCATTTCATTATGCTGCCCATTCCTATCCAACTTGTCAAGACCGGAGTCTAAGGTTGCAAGTCATAGTGTAATAGTAATAATATCTTGTTCTTAAATATCATTGCTTTTTTCCTAAATCACAAAGAACATTACCAAGGAGATTGATATCATTACTATCCCCATTTTTCTGGGAAAATGGAAGCATAGTGACAGGGCAAAGTACACTCGGCAAGCGAGTGACACACCTCTTTCTGCAGTGGGGGAGTAGGATATATAATACACCCACACACATGCATGCATCAGTGCATGCACAAACACTGATTTTAACAAAAGTGTATCAGTGAAAGTGTAATAACCATTTTAATGATTTGAAATTTGAATGAAAGAAAAATATAAAAAGAAAAAACAAATCTGTGTTATACTCTTCTTCCAATATATGTCTCTAGCTCAGTCGTTTTGGGGAAGATATTTGTGTTTCTGACTAGGATGAAAAGTTAACATATGCACTATTAAAAGAGATTGAATAATGAGAATAACATATCAGTGAATAAATGACCACAAATCAAATACACTTAAACTTCATTACTGCTTTTGCTGTTGTGATATTTGTTTGACAGGTATTCTGAAATGCATGTAAGTCTTGAATTTTCATTTATACTCTCTCCAAGATTTGTGGACTGGTCTTTCAGCAGCCTACATGTGACTCATCAAATATTTTTCGTCTTGTTTATATTTGCAGATATCAAAACCATAAAAATCTAGATTGTTTCAAAATTTGTATTCAACTAGTTGTGCTAAGCTAGGTAGAATATAGAACTCTTCCTTGGTAAAATTTTTCACTGAGAAAGAAGACATAYATGGAAAATAAAAATGAGGAACTAAGTCAAAATTATGGATATTCTTTTACTCCCATTTTATACTCATCTACTGAAGGGCCTTTCATAGAAGAAACAGCTGCTTTTAAAAGTCATTTCATTGTCAGATGCTGATTTTTATATTTTAAGTGAAGGCACTTCCATTAGTGTGAAAGAGCATTGTAATAAAATGGTTGTTTCATGGCTGATATAGGAGCTATGCAGCGTACATTACTTTGCTTTTTGAAACTTTGACTTAAAGTATGTAACTACAATCTTTTTGCCTTATGTATGCATAATATTTGTTCTATTTAATTCTGCCTGGCTAAAAAGACACAAACTGAACATACTGTTTGCTTGGTGACTCAGATTTCTAAAAAAGTTTGTATTAATCAAATTAAAGCTCATAGCACTGAAAGCCCTTTTATGTCCTGCTTTTCTAATCTGTAACAATAACACTGTTACTGAAAATTGCATTTCTTTAAAATTATGTTTATAGAGAAAGAAGAGGGAGAACCTTTTTAAGGCTATTTCTAACTTTGAAAACTTTGTTATACATCATTGTGAGAGGCAAAGAGTAAATTAGCGATGCACAGCTAAGGATAGAACTGATCTATCACTGCTGCATATTTATGCACATGACAGTCAAGTGCATCCCTTGTTTTCACTGCAGAATGCGAAAATGGTATTTCTTATGAAATACTTTTCATGTAACTAAAGTATCAATAAATTATTATTCTATTTCATACTTACTCTAAGAGAATTTTACTTTATTAAGAACATAAAATCATTTTTCTACATCAGAGATCCAAGGTTTTAGGAAAACACTTATCTCCATACTCAACTTTATTAGTATGAACAACTCCACTTGTTTTAAGGGACTATACATAGTAATAATGTTAAATACACACACAAACAAGAGTGATTGTAGGATCAAAGATTTTCTGTAATCTTCCTAGAAATATGAGTGCACGAAGGGTTATGAAGTCCTGGCTTTCAATGAAGAATATAATTTCCACTATTTTAATATGTAAGGAGCTATAAAATTCTTAAGAGCTTTATTGACTTCTTTTCAGACACTCTTGAAATATTACTTAGCACAAAACTGTCTTCTTTCACTTTTCTAATGCTTCATTATTATTCCTCTATCCAGTTTTCTCAGGAAACTTGATCAAGTCAGTTATTCCATGGGAATATCATTGGTTTAACAAATTAATTCCTTCTATTCCAGGGTTTCTTGTTGATTAATCTCCTAAAATACGTGACTACTTCAATAGTAGATACATGTAGGAGATATCTGCAGTTGGATACTTTGAGCTGAACAATTGTCGAAGCTTGCAGTTTGCTTTTCTCCCTTGACCAAATCTATGAGAATTCAGTACTGATTTATATAAAGTAACTTTTTTTCTGATATTTATTTTTCCTCATACAATTAAACACTGCTTTTTTTTATCACCATGAATCTTTTCAAATCTGCTTACAGAGATTATCAGTGTTTCTCCTATTATAGTTATAGCTCTATTGATAACTTCTAATGTACTTTGCTCCTTTTTTATTTTGATATGAACTACTTTGGAATTACCTATCCTTTACTCAGCAGCTGTAGGATGAAGAGAAGGCTTTTGTGAGTGTAATATCACATTACAGAAATAAAGGTGAGCAAAAGAAATGAAGCAGAGCCTTAGGAGCCTCCCAAAACTGACAAAGAAGTGCCTGGACTGAGTGTTGTCCCTTTTGCTCTGTTTTGCCAGAGTTGCCCAGAATGCAACTGGAGAGTTGCACTTAATTCTCTTGGTCTCATTAAGCTAATAAAATGTGAATCTTCCAAATGCAGTTCTGAAAACTAAGTCAGGTGAACTATCTCACTTTGCTACTACTGTATATGCAGATTTTAGTGATGAATCAGCCAGTATATTTTACTTCTGTTCATGGAGACATTGGGACCACCTCTAAAGAGAGAACTTCAAGTGTAAGTTAAAACAAACCAAAAACTGCTAGTAATGACCAGCTCTAGCAGCTTACACTGGTGGAGAATCTAGTCCAATGCTTTAAAGAGCTTTCAGTGCAACATTTCATACTGTTGTATTACAAGCATCTAAATTCCTTTGTGTGCTCAAAATTTACATGAACTTCCTGTTGCTGCTGTATTGTATTAAAAGTGTATATCATTTCCTTTCACACATAGAAGCAACATGTCTTTCCTCAGATGAAAAAACCCTTGAGACAAAATTACACCCTAGCAGAATACTTCCATCATTTATAATAATCTTACCAGAAATTAAGTGTCCATTTTATTAAAGTGATTTGAAAGTTGATTTTTTAATGAGGAAGATACTTCTATATACTTCACTGCATAACTTCACAGATTTTTTTTTCTTTTTTACCCTTAACACTTTTCCATTTATAACCATCTTCTACGTCCGTCATTTTAATGACCAGAGGCAATAATTTATCCATTACGGAAAATTACTTCTTTCATCTAAAATTTTTCTTGCTAAAATATGTTTGTCAGTCTTGTAAATGAAAAGACTGTTGCTCTTCCTTTTTTATCTATTAATCTGATAAATCACCTGAGTAAAATCAGTTATTGTTAAATTAATACTCTGGAGTTTACTGAAGGAAAGCAAAAGATAAAATCATGAAACAGCAATTAATAATAGTAAAACAAATTTAAAGAAATAAGTAAGATTTCAGTTTCTCCATTTGGGCAGAATCATTTTGATACTAGTTGCAGAAAATAAAGACATTGGTTTTCTTCTCGCTGTCATCTAAAATTTATCTTAATATTGCTTCARGTTTTACTTTCTTCTTTGTACTTTCTTCTTATTCCACTTTCCTTGTATGAGTAATAGTCTGTTAAAAAAAATCCCTAAATCACAATTTTTCAGAACTAATCATTGTCTGGTATACCTATATTGTAATTTAAGTATGCTTTAAAAATGCAATATTAAGAGTAAATCAACCACATTTGACTACATCTGTACTTAAATCCTACAGAAGTGGTTACCAGCTCTTGTATTAGAGTATGCCTCTGTAAGGAGGAGAAACCAGTTTAACCAAATGTAAGTGAGCAACCTAAGTCAAATAAAGCTCCCCCATAGACATCAAACAGATGTCACCAGCACATTCCCATTTTGCAAGCATTATCATCTCATTAGGAGCTCCGAGACATTCTGTTCTGTTAAATCAGGAACAGGCTGATTGGAGTAGGTGTCTAAAACATTATGTAGCTCTGTGCATCTGTTTACTGTGCTTGGTCAGGCGTAATCCTCGCTGCCTCTAACAAGGTTTTTAGTGAAATTAATTGTGTTACAAGGTTTTGCCTCTAAGAGATCTGTGACAGCAGTTGCAGGATAGTCAGCTTTGGTTAAATTGTTGAAATCAGGTACCTGCTGTGAAAGCTTTCTTTCATTTCTTTTTCCAGAGTTTTTTCCTTTCTTTTGTTACTGTTTTGTATCTTAGCTGCTTATTGTTTGCCTAAATTAGCTTTTATTGATGCTAAGGATAGTATTCCTATTGCTTTCAGTAGGAGAAAACTGCAAGAAAACAGTGGTGTAACTAATGCAGTGAACCATCTGGATACCTTTGGAGCGAGGATGTGTCGCCTGAATTAATCCCTCGTTTGATGTAACCGCCACGCGAGGTTGCTGTCCTCTGAGACCCACGAGATGTGTCTCACTGCTCCTTGGCAGGCTCTGCGTGGTTGAGCTCTGGCAGCACTGATCACTGCTGAAGTCCTGGGCAATCTCACGCCACAGGCACTGGAATGGCACCTTCTGATTCAGCAGCGCGGGCAACGTCTGTTCGTGACGGATCTCTCCCAGCACCATGGCATCAGGCCACTACCGCCTCGCTGCCATCATGCCTGAGGCAGTTTTTCAGGCTGCTTTCCTGGCTTGCTTCCTTCAAGGAGCTGTGTTCCCGTTGTTGCAAGGAACATAGCCCCAGGATCTGAGTGTTTGATTTCAATTCTGCCTGCTCTGCCCCAGATTCCTGCTGGTGTAGCATTACTTCTGGTTAAGCTTGCCACCTTAGCGATAGGCTGACCAATGCATTGGCTTTCCATCAATTGTCAGGTCAAGCTTAAGTCCCTACAGTTTAATTCGTCTTTATGTAACTATTATTTCAAAGTTGGAATTTACTTTCTGAATTAAACTAGATTCTTGGCATTACTAAAAGAGTACCACTCATTTGAATGGCTGCTTCAACTGGACACGAGCCATTCCTTGTGTGCAAAAGTAGTCATGGGATTTAGAACTGGCTTAGTCAGTGTAGGGTAGAGTTGAAGCCACTGGACAGAGATTTGAGTCACTGTTATTTCCCTTCTATTAGTTGCAACTTGAACTTTAATCAGCGGCACCAGAGAGAGATGTGTGATCTTACTCACTATTAAGAAGGTGCCTTAGTAATCCTTTATAACTGCACATTAGGAGATCAGCAATGTCATTTTGCCCAGAATTGCTTAACCTTGACAATGCAGTTGTTGACTAGTTAATTTTCTGTAGTTTTCTTCCGCTTGCTAAATACTTTAGGGGTATGGCATTGTCACTCCTATTTCTTCTCGTAAAAGGAACCTTGAACTCATACAAACCTTTTAAAGGTAAGATTATACATTAAATCCTCTTCTGCTCATGTTGAGAGTATCTGCGTATGACTGTATGTCTCTGTACTTTGGGGATCCATTGGCCCTAATTTGTAAAAATGAAGAATTTATGCATAAATAATAAACTTTTCATCAGTACTGGTGAAGGAGGAGGAAGTCAATAAAACAATCTGTTTTTATTACTTTATGCATTTAAATAACTTGATTATGTACTCAGGAAATTCAAGAGGAGAGATATTAAATTCTGATATTTAATTTCACAATTAAAAAAAAATTTTCTGAAACTAGACGTCTAAAATTTTTGGTGCTTTAAATTTTTTTCTGTACAAACTTAGCTCATGGCACATACTAAAAAATATGTCTAATTTATTCTGTTATTTTTACTGGAGTAGTATCCCTGAAGCCCAGAAGCACGTTTGCTTTGTCCTTGGTGCCATAGTTTCAGAGGAAAAAAACATGTTCTCTCCCAAACTCCTCCTAAAACAGCAGCATAGTATAGAAACAGCCAGCATAGTATAGAAAGCTAGGGTAAGAACTAATCAGTGGATTAGCAACACAACTATAAAGTCATACTTCAATAACTCCTTTTACGTTTTCAGCGAATGMAAAGTTATTTATTGGTTTACTATGTTAGCAGTTTATTATGAACTCAGAAACTAAGTGATAGGGTCAGGGATATGTGATTAAAAGTGTGGCTTGGAGGCAAAAGTGTGGTTTGAAGAATGCTGAAGAGAAAAATCAAAATGAGGTAAGAATTAGAATAGAGGTCAGGTTTCTGACATTTAAATAAACGTGTTACTACTGAGATAAACTTAGGGCAAAAAAATATGCTCTTTTCACAGAGTTCTCTTACTACATATACACAGGTTGTTTCAACATGCTATTGTATGTTTTTTAAAAACAATAAATAGTTTTAAATGTGATGTTTATGAGTTAACAGGCATAGTCTTGATGAATGCACATAGATACAGAACAATTTATAAAGAAACTCCTTCTCAGATATATGGTACACTGGAGGCAATGGGAAAATTTCTTGGTAGCTTAGAAGTAAAGGCAGATGATGGTTTACATATCCTGTACATGGGAGGAACAAGCAGTCATAGTTTACTAGTGTGCATTGCTTTGAGTAATCAAAAGYGAGACAAAAATATATTTTTTTCTGTTCTTTTCCTTGTATTCCTTTTTGCCTCTGCTCAACCTTGCTTCTTTTGCTCCTCACCCCTGCCAGAGACTACTTTCTGGAAAATCTATATGCCCGAGTCTCTCTCACTGCTTCTCTGTTTTCCCACCAACTCCCTCTGCCCACTTTCTTCTGCTGCCTACAAAGCTCCTGTACCTCCATTCTGTATGAAGACAAAAGCTGTGCTGTTCTTTTCCTGTTGACTTGTTTTCTTGTCATTCCTGGGTATGCAGCTTCTGCTTAGCAGCCTGCCTGGTTGTAAAGCCATAGAAACTTTGTCAGTTATTTCACCCAGAAACACCCTTCCTAACAGACAATTAGGTGCTCTAACCCCTAATTAGCTGCTGTGTAATGCCAAATTTGGCACTATAGACCACTGCTCAAGATCGCTCTTTTTGAAAGTCTTCACAATTGCCATTACTCAAGGGAATGTCCTTTGAAAAATTTACTGGCATGGTATCCTGAGAGTTGGATAGCTAGGGGATGTTCAGGATACTCCACAGTCTAAAAATATCTCCCTGACAAACAAATTTGGGCCTGTAGCTGAAGCCTGAAATAATGGCTTGGACAAGTATGCTGCCCCTTTTCTTCCCCTTACACATATTAATTTTAACAAGGTAGGTTTACCATGGTCCAATCATTATGGTTCTCATACTCTCTTCAGTAAGTAGATGAGAGGAAATGTATGTTCTTCCTGACATGTACTTCTTAGGGAGCTGTTCAAATTAATGTCTATATCCACAGCTCTGGATTGATTAAGGTAGGTAGAAAGGAGAGCACTTGAATAATAAAGCATCTTTTTGGTGACAGTATCAGCTTAGTGTGAAAAAATGTCAGTGGTTTTCTACGAATTCTGAGGCCCAAAAGAATATTTCCTGAGACATTGTGTATGAAACTTTTGGACAGTTAAACAGACCCTTTCCTTCTTAAATCTAATTTATATATACCTTTTGATTTTCCAAATAGATCACAGTGTATTTAATCTTACCTCGCTTCTCCTTCGGTTCCTGTGACCCTAATTGTAGTGGCTCTAAAATCAGGGAAGACAGTTAAAAGGATAACCTGGTAATCAAGAAGAAAATATATTAGGGCAGTACTAAACAGTCTTGGGGTCAGCTGTATTTCAAAATATAATTTCATTCACTTAGATTGGACCTTTAAATAGCTGACATGAGAGAGCTGGTAGCTCTCTTTTTTGGTGATGAGCACTGGGGTAGAATTAATAACTTAAAAGATGTAGTCTTGCCATGTTATGATCATGAATAGAACTTACTACTTAGCTTTTTGCATGGCTTTTGTCATCTGGAAAGAAGAGAAAACTGTGAAATTGTCTTTTAGAGCATTTTTAGGCTTTTTTTGTGTGGCAATGCCTTGTGCTAAAGATGTGAATAATTGACATATAACATTTCTTAGTCTAATATCTGTGAACCTCTTATTTTAATTAAAATGACAAAGTCACATCCTTTAAGGATTCAATAGAAATTTCTTCTCCCTACTCCTCTTGCTAGATCTTGGTTTGGACAGAATTGGGCTTTTCTGTTTGGCTCAATTTGGGGCAGGTTGTGATCTGAGACTGTAAGCTGTCTTTTGAAGTGAACTAAATGAACAAAGATATGTTAATGTTAAAGCTGAGATTCTCCTTTAGATGGGAGAAATATTATAGAACAACTATTCCTTACAGCTCCAATTGACACATTCTTATGCTCCGTACAGTTTGCCATCGATGCATCTACATTAGTGCTAGACGGGTTCTTTTTTAGCTGTGAATTTGCCTTGCATCTGTAATGCAGGACACACTCAAACACACACAGGTGAAGTTGAAGCAGTTTTCCTCCTGTTGGACCACAGCTTARGTTGTGCCGGGGGGCATGCACAGGAGCACCTTCCTGCAAAGTGAGCGGAAGGTCCTCTGGAGGAAAGCATATCTTCTTCAAGGTCCTCYGGTGAGAGATTGTTATTAATAGCAAGGCAATATTAATAGCAAGTGTGGGATGCTGTATGGAAATCTACTTCATATTGCCTGCTAGGGATAGACCCATCGCATGTGCCTAGGGTAGGCAACTGGGGTGAACTTCAGCACTCAGGGTGGACATGCAATCCGCAAACTACGCAAGATCATGGCATGGCAAACCCTGGTCCTTCTCTCTTTGTGCTCCACCAGCTGCTAATGTAGATGTGCTCTGAATGATTCAGTTTAGTCCAGTCTTGAGGGGAGTTAAAATGTAAAAGATGCTGTAGCGTGAAATGGCTATTGAGCACAGACTGACATTCTAGTTGACTTTGTAATAGCTTCCCTTGGTTCTTAAACAAGCCTTCAAATTCAGTGATGAGAGGAAATTCTGATAACAATTAGTCAAAATCTTTTTATAAAAGTTAGTTTTCCTCTTCTCCAACTAATGTTAACATTGTTCAGTAAATGCATTGTTCTGTTTGTTTGAGTGAAGGTTTTCTTGGGATGACATTCTGCTCAAAGCCAGGCCTTTCCATCTTAAGTCACCATTTCAGCGGTAGCATCCCACCAGTCAGTGATACTTGTTCTTAATAGATGAGCAGGCATTTCAGCACAAGGCTATTAAATTGTTGGGACACTGCAGGGGCTGGGGGCTCCCGGGGCTGGTGTCAGGAGCTGCTGGCGGGGCTGAGCTGGGCCCCAAGGGAGCAGGGCTCCAGGGGAGCCAGGGCAGCCCCAGCCCCAGTGAGCGTTGGGCACCACCATGGGGATGGGGCCAGGCCAGGCTGGGCTGAGGCCAGGACGGGTGGTTGCTGCAGGTTGAATATATGAGAAGACTGGAACCTCACAACTGCAGTGTATAATGAACAAATAAAATACACTATGTGATTCAAGATAATAAATATTTATTGTGTACTCCATAAATCTAAGGACACTGTAAAAAGATGTCTGTTTTTGCACAGTGTACCAGACTATATCAATATCCATTAGATCAGCCTAAGGTCATGTTCCTGAGGAAAGTATTTGCCTAATCATCTTAAAAATGTTTTTGTTTGTTTCCTAGCAGGAGCAAAGGAAGTAATAAAAATTAAATAAGGTTAATATGAGAGGATTATGGATGGTTCAACTTTTATCAGTTTGGGTGAGAAATAATATGATTATTAATAGAGCCAGAGCTCTAGAGAGTCAATAGGTTGTTATGCCTCCTGTTTAACTTCTACTGTGGTGCAGGTGAGGTTGGTAATGTCTGTTATATATATGTGAGATGATGATTTACATGCGATATGAAAACTCATTTTCAATTGTGTTTTTGTTACAGTACTGGTTTAAATTTTTGTTGCTCTTCATATGCATATTAGCTCATCTCATGCATTTTGTTTACAACTGGAATGAGGTATTTGGAACATTGCATATTACTATAAGCATAAAACAGATATAATCAAGGCCAGCTGACGAGGTAGTCATGGGATCCGATGACTAAATCTGGTGTTAGGCTCATAATCCAAGATCAGAACATCCACAGCCACATGATACAAAGGGCTGATGTGACATAAAATCACTTTGTTACTTCAGAAAATGTTGACAGGTTAACTTATTGCTAGCAGTTTTATGCTGGTAAGGTCCTGTCTGTCCTGCAAAGAGTGTAAAACCCACATAAAAGTATAAGCTAACATAAACTCCATACTGTGTGCTCTAGCATTTCAACAGAAATGCAGTCATATGTTCGCATCTAACCAGGATCAAACTTGTATTGCTGAGTGATTGAGTGGTGCCCAGAGGTAAATGCTAACAATCAAGGAACCATAACTAGAGAGTACAGTAACAGGAGAGAGAAGACAGAAATTTTGCCTCTTCAACCAGAAAAGCTCACAGCAAAAAAAGACCTTTGCAAATTCTACTGACAGCAATGGCAAATTAAGACAATATGATCTAATAAAAACATCTTTGCTGAGTAAAATACTGGTAAAAGCTAATGTGCTTTGCACACCAAACATCTCTATTGATACTTAGTCCTCCTGGTTGATCCAACAACATGACAGTTCACAAAAAGGAATCCAAACAAAGCGAGAGTCAGTTCTTCTATAAATGGCATCCTTAAGGCATGCTAATGCTCTAAGCCTGTATAATGTGTTGTATCTGCTTAACATTTCAGTCTGCTTAACACTAGTTCCAGTGACTTCAGTGGACTGTTCACAGTGGGTAAAATACTGTGTAGGTAAGTTTATGAAGGGACAAAGTGATGCATCCTCAATTAGATAGGCCACTTACCCACTGTGCCCTCTTGCATCATATGTTCCTAAGGCTCTATCTTGCTTTTACAAAGAGATTACCTTGCAAAACAACAATTAACACTCATGGCAGCTCTGAGAACTAATTAAAAAAAGAAATAATAGTAAATTCTAATCTGGGTTTTTGGTTCATTTCCAAGCTGTTGATGCTGAAGTTTTGATATTTTAAACTGTGTTTGTTTTGACAGAGCTCCTTTTTTTCCCCTTTTCTTGTCAAGATGCCATTAGAACCAAACGTTCTTAATTATTCTGTTGTGTGATAGTGGGAGGTTTTTGCAATGAAACAAGCAGCTTTGTTTACTACCAAAATGTTAATATCCATCTACAGTTATTAATAGGCATGAGGAGTGTACCAGCATTTTAATCATGATTGAAGTTGCATGTGTGATATCAGATAGAGCAGATAATATACTTTTTTGATTGGATGTAACATGTGCAGTTAGAAAAAGATAATGATAATTATACATGAAAACATTTTATGGTCAGATCTCCTTTATGACACCAGCCATAGACTTTCATTCACTAGCACCTCTCTCTACTGCAGGTTTCTCAAGGAAAGGGCAGGAATGGGAGAAAGACAGAAAGTCTGAGCATATGCAGAGATGGGTAGTGATGTGAGGTGGTTGCAGCTGTAGTTTTCCCTCATTTACTCTGGGAATGCATCTCACATCTGCTTCTGCTGAGGCCAATAACTTTGTATTCGATTAAAATCACTCATCCAGAAAGGACTCCAACCCTGGTTTGAAGAAATCAAAAGATGGACCATCCACCTTATCCTTTGCAGTTTGCCTTTTATTGCTAGTTTAAATATGTTTCGTTGCTGCTTCCATTGTTTGACTTGTTTGCCTTTTTCTGCCAGTCTAAAGAACCCCCATGAAAATATCAATGATTCTCACTCCCAATTAAACATGAGGACACCTTCTACTGTGATCTTGAAATCTTAGACAGATTGTAGGTAAAGCAACTGCTGGTGTTTAGGAAATTAGTTGTCTTAGAAAATCTAAAATAGAAACATTTTCTATATCAGATTCTGCTTCAAATTTATGTAGTGATAATGAAGCAGGCTCACAGCTGCAGTAAATCTGTCTAGTACTATTGATGTCAATAGCACCTCACCTGTTCATGCCTGTTTTAGGCAGGGATTCTCTAGGGATTATTTGTTTGAACAAAGATGATGTTTGCTTTCCTTTGACTAGGAAAGCAAAAATGTAAATGGCCTTTACCAGGAAAAGATGTGAAGTAGATAAAGAGGATGTACAGTAGAGAAAACATCTTCTATTACCTATAAATTTCAAATCTTTTTGAAAAGGCCTGTCTCTCATCCTTCTCTTCATTTTTAGAATTGCAAGTGTTTTCAACTGCAGAAAAGTGTATGATCACTGAATACATAGATATACCAACAGCACAAAAAATGATTGAAAAATGAACCTTTCAGAGAAGARCAGATGGATTTAAAGCCACACCAAAGAAAATGGTAGCTATGCATTCTTTGTATGATGTTCACTAATTTAAGATGGAGCAAAAAGGATTTGTTTTTACAACTTCTTACAGACATATATACATTTTCTTTTTGTAGTTGCTGACCAGATTCTACTCTTGGTCAAAATTGTAATGGCAGTTTCATGATCACTTTAAGCTGGCACAACCTGGATCAGATGCCCCCATGAGCTTTAGCATATAGCTATGTGAATGCTACATGTGCCAGCACAAACACGGGGTGACACTAAGCTGGGAGTGAGGGCTTGCAGGCAGGAGACAGGGACTGTTTCTTTTGACAGCGGTGTCCACTTTATGTCATTGTAAAGTGGTTGTGAAATTATAGCTCTTTATTAGATTTCAGAGATGTCTTAGAAATGTTCACTAGAAAGGGCAATGATTAAATCTTCCTCGGTCATCAATTTCTTTTTGTTACTGTCCTCATCTATATTATATAGAAAATAAATCTATACCTTATTCATCTTGAGGGACCACTTTGCTTCTGTCTTCAAACCCTTAAAACTTCTAAAAGAAAATAGCTCATCTCATTCCCATTTAACTCTAGTAACAATTAGTTCTATGTTACTTCCCTGCCCTGTCCTCTGTGCTGCGGAAAGAGCAATTTCCATCCAGCTCCAATCTATTTCCATTTCGGCAATTCAGTACATTTTGCTATACTCAGACCAAGGGTTCCCCAGCATTCAGCAATAATATCTCCGGCCTGTTTTTGCATTTATCTGTATCTGTAAAATGATGTAAGGCTCTAACCCAATCTCTCTTCTTAACTAGGGACAACTCGACAGTATACCAATGGTCACAGTCCATAGTTTGGGAACCTCTGACAGACTRTAAATAACCTTAGATCTCCTAGATCAGATGAGAAGAAGTACTGGCATTAAGTGTACTGCAAATGCAATAATTGGTATGCTGTTGATACTGATATTTGAGGTTAATCACAGCAGACTGCAGATGTTTCATGCAGTTATGTTTTCTGATAATTGAGATGCTATATCTCTCCATTATTTGTTATTCTGTTGGAAAAGGCTGTATTTTTCTCCTCCTTTCTGAAAGCTGTTTATTTGGGCTTTGTAAAACTAAATGACCTAGCTATTGAGTTATTTGACTAGGGGAAGTATTAAATTTGACAAACATGGACAAAACTGAAGTAAAAAACTCCACTTTTTTTACCGTCGTCTTACTGTGTTTTACTGCTTTCGAAGAGGCAAGTTTGAAACATCAAATACTTAGTAAAAATGTGGGGAAGTGTAAAGATGCAGTATGCTTTGTGGCTGGAGTTGTGAAGATATTTGGTACGTATAGCTGATTGGTACTCCAATGAGAATTTAATTTGCTTTCTGCAAAATCTTGTATTAGAAAGCACCGGGAGTGTTCAATTACTTTTTAACTCAGCATGGAAAGTTCACTGAAAGATTTCCTATTACTCCCAAATCCAGTTTGGATCTTGTCACAATCCAGATTATAAAAGTAAAAATGTAAGTACAATGTACAGGCTAATTCAGATACTCTATAGAGGTATCAGCCACAGAGAATGTTACAAACCTCCCTCCCCAGTCCCAATACAAAAACTTTCCTTGTCCGCATTTCCAAAGAAATCCCACCAGGACATTCCAGCATCCTCTGTGACAATCTTCATTTTGAACAACATGCATAAAATGAATAAAAGAACAATTTTATTTATACTGGAATTTGTTTTAAAATTAGTATATTAAAATTCAAATGACAACTTACTAAGTTTTAAATGTCTTGCAGAAAAATTAAAACAAGCTGAATTTCTTGTGAAATTTTAAACTACTTATTAGCAATAAATATTTAATGCTACATTTTTTAAAGAAAAGCCCCTGTACACTGAACAGGGGCATGTCTCTGTTTAGATATCTGGAAGCAAACTGTATTGAAGTTTTAAAGTATTTTGGAGTAGCAAGTAGGACTAGATGTATAAATCCCAAACTCAGTTCATTAACAGAATCTAATTATATAATCTATTAATGAAACCTAAGTTTAATTGGTTTAAAATGCATACTATTGATAATTTGCTTCTTTATGTTATGTTTTTCGGCTCTAAATTAAACCCAAAACTTGTAACAAGTCTATTTATATAAGCAATTATTTTCAGTTTTAATTTGTTTTAAATTTTTATTATCAATTCATATATTTAAGCAGCTATACATTTTAACAGAAGTTTAGCGTTATCCTTAAGTAGTTCAAATAGCAATTTCAGATTATTCAGCACTGTATTTTTCAGGATTTTCCTGCATAAGATCACATGAGATTGATTATTTCAACTGAGTTTTGCTGTTTGTAGATTTGAGTAATCATTTAAGTGAATCTATCCTGAAGTGTATATTTTGTGTACTCRGTTTGTTTTCCATCCTTCTTTGCCCGAAGCTAAGATATTATTATGCCATTGCTGGATTTTTCTGAGGTTGCCATGCTTTCCTGTTTCTCAGAGAAAAAATGGTTTGGAAACATGGCACTGTTAAAGGAAAGCGGGTAGCTTGAGTCTGCATGTTTTCTACTAGAAAAGGAGCTGYGCAGTCCCTGCTTGCCTATTTCTAGCCTGCAGACTTTTAACTTGCAGAAATCTTCGGTTTTGTTTTCTCACTCACTCTCTCTTTCCAAGTCTCTTTCCCTGTCTCCCTTCCCGCAGCTCTTCTCACACACTCTTTTTGTTTGCATAATCTGGAAACAGTTTTCTTCTTATCCACCCGAATGATTGTGTCAGACTTTCCTTCAGCTGACATTGTTCTGGGTAGTTGAAATTTTTGTTTCTTTTAAATTCTCATGTTTAACTTGGTTATACTATAACGTTTGCAGATGCTTCAGGTATCTTAGAGCACACTGGAGCAGTATTAAATAAATGAATATATCGTTGATGTATACATGCATATATATATATATATATATTTATATATTTAAACTCATTAAAGCTTATTAAGCATTCAGGCCTTTCTCAAATCAGAGGCTATTCTAACTTAAATTGTTGGGATGGCTGAAGTGCAGTAGTATTAGTGGAAACAGTGCAAGAAGCACAGGGATCCTTAAAGTAGTTAACAAACACTCGAGGCCAATACCTTGTAATAATCCAGCTCGGCCTTTCTCTAAGTTTCAAAAACAACTGGGGATAAATAAATTACGTAAATATATTCAGGAGCACAAATCCTCTAGAGTAAATGTCAAAGCAATTGTAAACCACAGCATCTTTAAAATTAACAGCTAGTACAAAAAAGTGTGTGTCTGACTCCTGGAAGACCAGTCGATTGCTTTTCAGACATAGATTTGGGGGAGGGAAGTCAATCTTTAAATGTCGCAGAGGGAAGGGAAAGATGTGAAAGAGGAACTGAGAAAAGTCATACACAAAACAAAACAGATCGTTAGTGTATTTTGAGATCTTGACAGATGTATTTACAATTAAGCTTGGCTGTGGAAAAAAATATAATGTGTTGTTGCTATTTTCTTATATGAGACAATAAAATGTAATTAACTGGCAAGTAACCTCATTTCTTATCAGCGCAGAGGATAACACAATCTTGCCTACTTGCAGAAGTAGTTATATATATGTAAAGACAGTAATTTTAACGTGCTGCTATGGAATGCAATAAAAAATAAATATGAAGCTTAATTCTGAAAATTTGCTGACATAAGTCCCTGCTCATACAACATTTAGTGAGAGTTAAGTGTGTGTTTAAATAATTAGTTGCGTAATGGCAGAAATATATCCAGACCATGTCTACACTATAAACTGCAAAATTCTGGAATAATATCAGAATGAGTTTCAAATGAGATAGTCCTAGAAAATGGAGGCAGCAACAGCCATATGGGCTGCTTAAATGGCTGGGCTAAGACTATACCGTGCTGTGTAGGCATACAATTGTTTTAGCTAAGCTGGTAATCTAAAATAGTGCTTTATTGAGTAGTACAGATATGAAACAGTGCTTGTTATCACATGCAGCACCAAACTCTCTAGTAGTAAAAGACTGTTCAATTAATTCAGTAGTACTAAACAGGAGAGTAAAGACCTAGTAATACCTGTTTCCTGAAAATGGGAAAAACAATTCTGAAGCAGTATGTATTGCCTGTTAATTTGAACATGCAAATAGATTTAAGGATTTAGAGAATTTGAATAACAGTAAAAGGGGACTATTGTACAGAGATAAATTGGATTCATTCAATCTCCTGCTTTCCTAGAAAGTAGTTCTATAAGATGGATGTGAAGAGGATCTTGTCCACAGAGATAAATGTTGCCTTTATGATAGCAGAGGGGGAAGAAAAGGTATTAAGTTTATCAGCTTGCCTGACATCCATGATAATGAAAACCTAGAAAATACAAGGAGGAAGAAAAATACATGCTGTCACTTCTTTTGTATTTCACAGCTAAGGAAAAAGCTAATTTTTAGAAATGCAAGTACTTCCATTGTAGCTAGTTATTAAATAAAATAAAAAATCTGGACAATGCTAAATTTTATATGTGAAGTATTTGAGATTTTAGATGCTAACATTTAATTAAATTCTTGATTATAGAATTTTTCCTTGTGATATACTGTGGAAAGCTGCCAGAATTAATAGCCACTGTGGAGGCTGGGGACAAGCTTACAAAATTTCATGACTCCTGCCTGACCATCCATAAGTTTTCTAATTAGCCAGAGCAATTTTCAAACTATTGCCTTCCAGAACAGGTAGAACATTTCCTTAGTAGCATCCTGATCAGTACAAATACAGTGGTTCTGGAGAGATATTTGCCTCTGTGGGTTGGCCCATCAAACAAATGCACCTGCAGCGCCACCAGCTAACCTATATTTTGATTTTGGAAGATTGACTTAGTGAGAACAGGGGCCAGTTTAACCTAGTATCCCATCTTTGGCAGATGCCAAAAGTGAGTGGTTAGCAAGTAATATAAGAATGAGGACAGTTTATGTAGTAATTTCTTCCAATAATCTCCCATCCTCCTCCCTATTTTCAGCTCAGAGACTTCAAATTTGAATGTGATTTCCATGTACTTCGTAATCCTCAATAATTTTCTTTTCAGTGTATTTGTTCAAATTCCAGCAAAGGCTACTGAACAGAAAAAAAAACCCCACAAGGATACAATCTTTGGACCTCCAGAGGTCCCTACATTGCAGATTACCAGAAACAGGGACAGCAAAAAAGGGATGCGTTGCTGCATATTTACCCTCTTCTTATACTCCAAAATGCTAAGGAAAGCACTACCCCAGTATGAACCATAATAGTGCAGACTTGTCAGTAAATTTCAAGAGTGCAAAGGCACTCAAAAGCTGTGTTGTCCTGTACCGTGGAGTTGTGTACTGTTGCAGGCTTTCTTCATCTTGAAGTAATAAGGTGCATGACTAGGGCTGGAAAATAAAGCAGAAAGCCCTTAGTTTAGTTTAGTTTACAGGTTTAAAGAGGCAGTCCAAGAAGCTGCTGTCAGTGAGTCCTGAGCTGAAGAGGGTTGGTGGGAAGAAGCTGTCCCGTTCTTGTTATTTCAGAGGTCTGTGGAACGGGAGCTGCTTAAGAGTATATGTACTGTGCCAAAGGAAGAGACAGTGACCTTTGCTGAAAAATACCTTTCAGCAAAGGTTATTTATGATCCCTAGCATCTTCTTCCGTGTTCCTCTGTGTGCTTTTTCTATACACTCCTGAATCATAACAAACGTTGTTTTGCAATGTGAAAACCCTGACTTCTCAGCTGTCTGATTTTTCTAGCCGTGACCGCCCCCCCAAACCTTTCCTGAGTCATTCATCCTTGCTTCTACCGACACTGCTCCATGCTCCCCAAATAATGCTTCTATTTTGTATCTTGTGTCTACTCCACCCACCACTACTTAAGTCACCAGGAGGTTTTTAGCAGTTTTCTGCTAAAAGACTGGCTCAAATGCAACTCCGGCTGAAGTACGAAAAAGTACATTTGTTAATTGTTCAGTTTCCATGGCATCCAAGTCTTCAGGCTTTTTCTCTCTTGTTTTGACAGACTGTTTTTGTACTGAAAGACCATAGAGATTGTAAGTGTTTTTTATGCTGAATCCTTTTGTGATATTAGCTCCTCTGTAATCTGGAAATTGCAAATACACAGACATTAGGGCTGCCAGACATAAGGATCTAGCAGTCTGTCACTGTTCTGCATACCACAGAAGTGGGCTAACAGAAATGCTGCTGGGGAGAGACAGACTTTATTGAATGACTGGAAGACCCAGGGCAGATACTAAGGATAGTTTAGTAATTTCACATAAATCCCTGTACAAGCTTCTTCCATTGAACCACATGCTTATCTATGTGACTGGGGAAGCAATGTACTTGTTTAAAAGTGTTGATAAAAGTTCTGTAAAGTAATCATTTAGTCTGTTCTTCAGAAAGGGTCTCCCCGAAGCTCTGCTGAATATGTAGGTACCTGTGCTAGATGGAACAAGACAGTTCTATTAGATATATGAGATTTTTTTCTATCTCCACCCAAGGTACAAAAATGCTACTATGTGCTACACTGAGTTTCACATGGACTGCAGTTCTAGGGGCTAGCACTGCCCTCTTTCCCTCACCTAATTGTCTATCTCTCTGCACTGTCATGTGTATCCAAAATAATCTATTTACTTCTGAAAGGTGAAGTTTTTGATAGATAAAAAATCTCTAGATGGAATTCTTTGTAATAATTTTATACTAATCATTGTATATGATTGGTACAATGCAAACTTGTTCAGACTCTGAGACAAATAACTTGTATGACATATATTGTTGTGGAAAATCAGGCTCGCTGGCCTCCATAACAGGGTCCGACCCTAGGTTCCTGCTGAGGCAGAAGTTTGAAGTCAGATTGGAGAGAAATAAAATTTAATGATACACGTGCGGTAATTACAGCTTGAGCTGGGTGCCTCCGAAGAGGGACCCCAAACAAAGAAATCCCTGGGCAATTACACCCTTACAATCTAAATTCCCCACCCCTTAAGTGATAGTTTGGACCAATAGTAATGGTTAGGTCTGGGGTCTTCCCCTTCTTCACTGGGCCCCTTCRTTGTCTCTAGGCAGGCYGCTGCTTATCTTCAAGGTYKGCTACTCCTRCYGTCCGTGTAACTTCTTTATCCCTCCAGCTTGAACCGGCTCTGGGGCCCCCTTTTACTTATCTAGGTAAAAATTCACAGCTTGAGGCCTAAGGCTTCAGCAAATTTAGCTACTAATGCTAAGCAAGTTATGCTAAGCAATTAATTCTAAACAGCTTCAGTTCAATATTCTCTAACATATATTACTGCAATAGTGAGGTTTTATTTGTCTGGTGCATGGAGGGAATGAAAGTTAATGGAAGTTAGTTATTGTGAAGATCTGGTGGCCTAAGCAGATTGCCTTTGTGAGTGACCATGATGAAGCTGGAAATGGAAATAAAAGAAGAAACCCTGGTGGTAGCTGGCAAATCTGTCAGTTGTCAATCTGTCAAACTGTGCATGCATTCATCCTCTTTAGTATAAGTACAGGATGGGATCTTTCCTTTTGGGCAGCCATGAGACAGTAGCTGCCTAGAATCAAAGGTCTGGCATAGGTGGATGTCCCCGGTGCGACTCTCCATGGTCAACCCATTAGTGAGAATTTCATGTACTCTTTCTGTGGTTCTTGATTATCTTAATGGCTCTCTGAACTCCTGAAATACAGCAAAACGGGAAGTTTAATAATGCCAACATTATTGTAGTGATGCTGATTGCAAGAGTATGCCCAATCTTGGCTGCATATGAACACACCAGGAAGGAAGATATCTGGGTCAAAATAACCTCAGAGCAGTGAATGGCATACAGGCAAACAGCCTGTTAGTATGAGGCAAAGTAGTGAGAAATAGCAGCTGGAGGACTGCCAGGTTAGTGCACCGTAGATTATGCCCATCTGAACAATCTTAGTTTACACATTTTTAATGGGCTGTGAACTCAATATTCCTTCTCACAGGAATACAAAATGACCTTTCTCTTGCCAATTAATGTGGTATAATGTTATGTGGTGCAGATCACATCAGCACATTTATGTGAATTTTAGCACAAATTTCACTACTCCATGGAAAGCTGAAGACTTTGGCATAGGCTTTCTATTATTCTTTCTGACAATTTAAAAAAAGCCCAAAACAATAGCCCACATTTAATTTAAAGCTTGCATTTGTGAGGTCAGCCATATCTGGTCACATTTGAAAGGAAAGTTTTAAAGGCCCTCAAGTGAATATATTGATGTTAATTAGCAGCCATTTACATTAACAGCATTATTTTTACAATTGTATGGATAAGTGTTTTCATGGGATTCACAGATATATTTATTTAGGCTTATATTTTGACAGTCACTGCTGTGACTTTCTCTCTGTCAGTATGATCAGTACAAGACTTGAAATCCCATTACTATAGTGTCCTGCTAGTATTTTAAGACTGATTAGTCTGTAAATATGGGAGCATTTAATACATTAACAGAAAATGTTCGTATGAATCATTCCCAAAAGATTATCCATACAAAGATTTACCTTCCTTTCTTATGAAGAATTTAGAATCTGCTAAGAACTGGGAACTGGAAACAATTCCTTGATTAATGACTATTGCCTATAAAAACATAATTTCAATTCTTTAAAGGGCATCTCAGTGCAAAAAGCTTTGTAGAGGTTGCCTGCCAATATTTGGAGGCAAATATTTGGAGGCAGTATTTCCAGATTGTAAATGTTTTGCATCTTAAATGGTTAGAATATATTTTAATTTAATATTTGCAATCAAAATTTTTCAGTTAGTAGGTATATGTAGGTTGATAAATACAAGTTCTTTTTTCAAAACTAGGCAAGCTAGGAAAAGTGTAGCTATAATATTTTTTCACTGGTATCTGAATGTGAGATGATCTGAAACATCTTCTGCGGCAAAGAAAGTTTACAACAGTTTTAAACACATAGTTGCGGTGATCATATGCATGATGTGTTTAGGGTTTATAGAAGTAAAGCATCCCTATGGACTGTAAAGTGTTGCAGATGGAAGTTCTTAATGAATCCAAAGATTTCTGATATGTGTAAGGCATTTCCATCCACTGTTTCTCAATGTATTTCTATGTTTATCTCTTGGGAAAATTTCACTGTAAAGAAAGTGAGATTTATTACCATTTGTTTTCACCCAGATATAGGACCATTTTTCATGATCTATTTAAAAGCAGTATTTCAAAGAGGGGGGCAACCACAGCTTTATTTCTGGTTCTTTTTCTAATCAGATTTTGAAAAGGGAAACTCAGAACTCAGAATTTAATGGAGTACTTGCTTTTCCAAAACCAATTTTTGCCACTGCGTATCACCAAAGGGTATCATTACCTTAGGTATTTATGGATGTATTTCCTCAGCTATAGATGCATTTCCTTATAAAAAAAAAATCAGGGATTTTATCAGGGAATTGCTGATTTATGTGATTTTTAATGTATATATTGACAGTGAAAAGTTAAGTAGTGTCTGATACCTTGTATTCATTGACAGTACCTGAGTGGCTTACTACATTTGAATGTACTTTTCACAAGTGGTGTCAAACAAACATGTCCACGTGATTGCTCATTAAAAACACACAAATAGGATTTTCCTGAGACAAATACATATWTTTTTTTGGAGTAGGCATAAAAACTGTGAAACTGTAAGTACCAGAAAGATTTTCTCTCTGTGAGGTCAGAATTAATGCTTTGGAGAAATAATTAGTTCAAAAAAATTTCCAAATGTATTTTTAAAATGCACTAACTGATCTTTGTCCTTTGCCATTGAAATAATTGGAAGTTTTGCACTAGGTATCAGTTACAGCAAAATTCTAGCTTTTGGAAAGGTGTAAGTTCTAATTTTGCCATTTTTGAACATTATAGGAGCTTACAAAAATTTAGGGCTGCATACATGCTCTTTCATTTGCAGAATGACCAGGTAGAAATCAGTGATAAAATGATAACATGGTTATGATAATAGTTATATGATAATTATTATGAATATGATAATTTGCCAAAGTGGAGCAGTGGAGAGAGGCTAGGAAGCTATGTTATCAGAGAGCTCACAGAAAGGTGTTAGGGTTGCCTCCTGATGCTGTCCCTGAGACTGCACGCTTCTAACAGACTAGAAATACTGAGTTTTGCTTATATTAGCACAATTAAGTTTTGAATCCTACATTTTTGTATAAAAATCCATTTTTTGCATGATACCACAATTTCTTCTGAGATGGCTAATGGATTCTTTGGACATTTCCTAGAGATGAACTGAAATCTTAAGGGAAAAAGGAGAAAAGAAAATATGTAGGGGTGAGGAAGCTGCTTTGTTTAGGTCCAAAGGGAGTAATTTGTTACATTTCCAGCTCGGCATGCTCATCAATATCAGTGAAGAATCTGCAGTACATGTTAAACAGTTCCTTACTGCTCTGTTAAACTAGGCACAATTTCCTGCAATGCACAAGAAAAACAATTCCACTATCAATAATCTTTGGAAATACATCTACCAAACACTTCTGTTTTCAGGAGAAATTCCATTTGTCTAACACTTCTGACTGACTATGAGTTAATATATCTTTTTTGTTGGTTTCTCTTTCAGAAACTGGTTATAAACCTCTAGATATCTTTTAGCTTTTGTTTGGAGAACATCTTCCTCAGCCTTACTAGAAATATTATCTCTATTCAACCTTGCTCATCTATATTTTTTACATCTGTATAATATCTATATCTACCTATATACTTGATTTCTCTTTATATTAATTTTCGTTTAGGAAGCCTTTTCTTGCTTGATCAGTAAGGTAAAAGTAAGAAGAGTTTTTACCCTGTGAATCAAATACAGGTATGACTATGCAGGTGCCATTTTGCTTCCTTTTCTTCTAGTGTTACAGTAGATGATTAAAAACCAGTATGAAGGAAGATAGCGTATACTGCACACTAAGGGTGGTGAAAATAGGACCCTTTGGAAACTCATGAAACTTGAGATAGTGAATGGACCTAGATTTTGAAATCAAGGAAAAAATAACTATTAGTGGGGGTAGTAGGGCGCCACTGCATAACTGTAAGTAGCAATTTCAGATCTGGAGTTGAGAGATGTATTTTGCTCTTTCTTGACCATGTTACTCTTACAGAACAGTCTCCCTCCCTTGAATACCTCTTTGACAGATGCTGAACTTTCACTATGGAAGCACCAGAGGATCCAAAAATATGCTGAAACCCACTGTGATAGACATAAAACACTGACTAGGAGACTCTTGGCCAAGGATGATGCAGATGTAAACAGATGTAACTTTGAAGTTAACTCATTTAAGATACTTGTTCCTCAGAAGCCTAATAATCTGTATGGTTTGTTTAGCAAGCAGAAAAAGGTTTGGGTCTATCACTTTTTAAAATCATGGCAACACTGAGGAGTTCTCCCTTCCCTCTCTTTCCAGTCCATGAGTGGCTTTTCAGGGGAAAAAAAGTGCAAAAGCCGAACAGTTGTCTTTGATGAAGATACCTAAGTGTGGCTGTCTTTGGAGTCCTTCAGAATGACTCCTTCAGAAAGCAGGTATCCACCCTCAGAAAGGATATGAATCACAGACTCACAGAATCGCTGAGGTTGGAAGGGACCTCTGGAGATCATCTAGTCCAACCCCCCTGCTCAAGCAGGGTCACCTAGAGCAYATTGCACAGGATTGCATCCAGGCGGGTTTTGAATATCTGTGGAGAAGGAGACTCCACAACCTCTCTGGGCAACCTGTTCCAGTGCTCTGTCACCCTCACAGTGAAAAAGTATTTCCTCATGTTCAGATGGAAGTGTCTGTGTTTCCCTTTACTTCTAGAAAAGGTAAGGTAAATGTGGTAAAGTACAAGACTCTTCCTAGAGGACATGTTCCTCTTCTCCATTAACACTGCTGTTGCACTCAGTAAGCATTCAGTCCCTCTGAGTTATTTGTTTAGCCTCTTTGGGAGCATGTTCATTAACTAGTGATCCATTATTCAGTTCTGTTCAGGCAAACAGTGTGCATGGGGTCTGTAAAACTGCAAGGCTTATTAGGCTTATGAAAGCTCTAGCGTGCACAGGTGCGCTGCAGCAAGTACCATATTTCAACACACAATTGTCCAGTTCAATGTGTTGGTTACAACATCACACAAGTGGGAAAATACTGAATGAACATCTTGATATGTGTATTCTGTTGATCCTAGATCAGTAGCATATTGCATTTGTCTAATTTTTGCTTTCAGACAAAAATATACGGGGCAGCTGTTCAACAAACTAAGGACTTCTTCAAACTCTCTCAGCCTTGCCATTTGGATCGTCTCTAAACTGCATCACTAGAAAAGACAGAGACTGCATTTTTATCACTATGAGCATTTAACCATCTAGGATGCATGAAGTTATCTCGTTTCTACTGTACAGCTACAAATAGGCCTAGTAGGAGCAAGCTTGCTGACCTTCATCCTGAAAAAGGAACAGAAGTAAGATCGTTTCCACTACACATTTATTTCAAGTCTGTGGATTTTCAGACCACAGTTAAAGCACCAACTCTGTACTCTCATTTATTTATTTATTTATTTATTTATTTGTCTTTTGAAGGAAAATCAATTTGAATCACAGAATCACAGAATCACTGAGGTTGGAAGGGACCTCTGGAGATCATCTAGTCCAACCCCCCTGCTCAAGCAGGGTCACCTAGAGCACATTGCACAGGATTGCATCCAGGCGCATTTTGAATATCTCCAGAGAAGGAGACTCCACCACCTCTCGGGGCAACCTGTGCCAGTGCTCTGTCACCCTCACAGTGAAAAAGTTTTTCCTCATGTTAAGATGGAAGTCTGTGTTTCAGTTTGTGCCCATTGCCTCGCGTCCTGTCGCTCAGCACCACTGAAAAAAGTCTGGCCCCATCCTCTCGACACCCTCCCTTCAGATACTT
>NW_020450691.1:368454-386929 GCF_003343035.1 Apteryx rowi
CTCTATTAGCCTGCCCTTTGATCCTTACCCATAAGCTCTCGACTCGCTCTTCATCCACCCCTAGGCACAGCTCAATACATTCCAGTTGCTCTCTCACATAAAGAGCAACTCCACCACCTCGCTTKCCTGGCCTGTCTTTCCTAAAAAGCRYGTAGCCATCCATGACAGCACTCCAGTCATGCGAGCTATCCCACCATGTCTCTGTAATAATGATATAATGATATAATGAATAATTTTGTTTTGTCAATAAGCACTGATCTATTTTAATATATTCACTCAAAAGGCTTGAATTCGGTATCAACCATGTGTTTTTATTGTATATTTATTGTATTTTGTAATGAATACAAAACAGATTTCCAGTTCGTTTGATTTATTTTACCACTTAGATAGCATGGGACCTTAAGCTAACTGGATTTTGGTGGCTGGAAGGCCATTTCTAAAACCTGGCAAGAATAAATGGATATAGATTTTTCAGGCATGAAATTTCAATAAAGTGACCTTTGCAATAGTATTTGAATGACAAGAACAGAAAAACCTTATTGGAAAATATGACGTTTATATTCAGATATTTTAGATTATCTAATCAGTGAGGTTTTTATGAGATCTGGCTTCACTAAAGTTTGGTTTTATGTTAGGTTTCCCTTACATTGCTGTTGAAACTTGTGCACTTATTTGAGTTTGCTGTAGGTAGGCAAATGGAGTCTCTAATGAAAGCTCGTCCATAAGACTAGTGTTAAAAAGCCTGTGTGTGCCTGTGCAAGCTGGAAAACTGAGTTAGTAACCTATTTTTCTTCATAGCCAAGCTGACGCATTTTTGTTGTCCTACCCAAAATCTTCTACCATCTCTTGAAGGAAATAAAAGAACATGCAAATTGAAACACCTGAAAACTTAATGTTCTCATATTGTGAAAAGAATGGTATGTACTGAATCCCTGTATCCCTGGATTTGTTTGGCTAAATGAGATTGCGTTATTAACAGTTCATCAAAGTGTTTTTTTATTTTACTAAGTACTGGAGAAAGGTTATTCATTTCCTGTCATGCAATGACTATTGTAACACTGACTACCTTGAGTACTAGTGTATATCTTAAATTTTATTTCATAAGTACATACCTTTTGAAGACATAAATATAAGTACTTTTCTAAATCTGCAAAACATTATATCTAATTGCTTAGCTAACCTTATTCTTAACTAATACCAGAATGCTGGCACAATTAAGATATATTATATTTTTATAAACAATATTAAAAGTTGAAATATTGGAATTACATATTATAAAGATGTGCTCCTTTGTACTGAAAAAAACAGGACATTCCTGTCAGCAAGTACAGAGCTTTCATGTATACTGTGATGCAGATCAAAGATCTGCTATGATTGTTCTCTGACACCTTAAAAATGAAGATATTTGAAAATTTAAATTCCACAGTATTAAAATTCTAAGTTATTAATCATATGTATTATCAATGTTGTACAATGCGAATATGCTATTGGCCAATATCTGTTCCCTTGCCAAATATTTTAAGCAACTAATTTGAATAGAACCTCTTCAATATGAAAATGCCTTAAAACATTTTGCTCTGTTATCTGATTATCTTATCCCACTTTACCTATTATTCTGTCTCAGTCTTTTGTCTTTACATTAGTTCTCTTTTTTGGCTTTTGTTAAAATTAAATTAAATATAATTTTCTACTTACTTTTCCACCTTACTTCCTACTTGGGTTCAGTATGTTTAGTGTTAAGCCAAAGTCTTTCAAACCACTGAGATAAAAGTGCTTTTCACATCTTCTATTTTTAAAATCATTATATCCTTTTATGGAGGTCCCCAAATATTAGAACTCTGTGTGGAAAACGAAACTATATTTCATGAACTAAGTTTTGTTCTTAGTTACTTAAGATTTATAGTGGTCATTCAATGAAACTGGAAGCAGAATCTGACCACAAGTACTTACTGTAACTGTAGTAAAGACTTCCTCCATCAGAAATGTATTGTATTTAGGTTTCAGTAAGTATTTAGAAGTTTCTTATAATGATTTATACACTTATATATTTATATTAATAATTTTTTTATTAGACGTTTTCACAGAAAAATATTAAGCTCATTTAAATTTTCAGGAGTCAGGCAATTTGTATTGAATGACTCCATTATAGCTGTGATCTGAGCTTTCAATTATCATAAGCAACATTTTATTCAAAGCAATCTACAAAAACACATGAGGTGGAAATAAGCTTTTCTTGGTGAGATCAGTCTCATCCACACAATACAACATATGTCTAGCACCTCAACAACTTTGCAATATATAAACTACAACACCGTACCTCAGATCTATGCCATACTGGTAGGATAGCGCTTGATAGAACCTGTACCTGTTATGTGCAACGGTACCCGTTGCTATCTGTTTTGAATGATAGTTAATTTTACTACTTTAAATATCAAAGACCATAACAGAGATAAATTGCTCCCTCAGGATTCCCAAAGTAATTGGCTTCCTAAATCATGGATATCTTCTACATTATCTGAAGTATGCTGATTGCTTTGTGTGCTTTGCGCTGTTGTATATCATTCCTCCAGGGTCAGTACCAATCAATTAAAACATAGCATTAAGAAATGCCAGTGAAACATGCCTTCTCTGTTTCCAAAAACGAGGCTATCAAACTGAATATTCATCATTAAATTAAAATTGATCCTGAATTTAAAAAACAGTTGAAAAGCAGCAACATAAAGCATAAGATTTTAAGGTGATGGCTTGCTTCAYAAGTCATATGAAAACTGATGAGGTGGATAATTGACAATTTGGTTTACAGTATGCACTGAACTTAGCATAGATAACTGCAGAAGCAGAACCTTTAAAAAAAAGCTAGCAGTTTGAATTTCCATTGATTAATTTTTAGTTACCAGACTGAATCCTTCTCTCTCTGAAGTCAGATAATCTACTGGATTACGAATGGAGAAGGATCTGGCCTTCTAATCCTCRGCAATGCAGTCTATCTTGCTGGGTGGTACAAATGGGAAACTTCCCGAGTAAATTAATATTTTCTTGAATAAGAAGATAGTTCTGATGAATGGAGTACGACTAGGGAACGACTGTCATAGACCTAGAACTTGTCTTTGCATGGCTCCATCACATTGGTAGGTACCTTCCTATTGCAGATTAATAGAGCTTTCTCCCATCCTCTTTGTTTTGTTCTTTTTATCTACCCTGTTCCTATTTTTTTGAAGTCTTTCACATCATTAAGGTACAATACAGTCTTCCTACTTTTATCTTTATTTTTTTTGAACTTCTGTCTTGCTTGTTCCAAACATGATTATTATTCCAGTTTCCATGAGCTGCTTAATACCAAGTCTTATGTTGTGAATCACTTCTGCCTCCCCCCCTCCTTCATCCAAAATAGCTGCTCCTGATGAACTCTTTGATTACTGGCAACCAAGCAAAAGCTGCTTGGCTTTTTCTTATCCTTTTGCCTAAACACAGTGCTTGGCTTTCTTCTTTTCTTAATTCTTTTCATGTAGGTAAAAGCATGAAGCATGCTGGTAACTGACTTTCTGTTTCTCAGGCTGATTCAGAGAGTTGGGGAAATAAATGCTTTTCTCTTTTTTCATTCTTGTCTTTTTAGATTTACTCTGCAGCAAAAAGGATTTGGTCTAATTACCTGCTTATATCTGGAGGGAGAGCGAGAAAAAGGTGGTTTCTTAGAAATGTAACCACATCTCTCCTGCCACCGACTGACAATTTTGTCAGTCTTTAGGGTTGCCTACAACAGAGTCAATATTATGGATCTGTAGATCTCATTAGGAGAAAGAAGAGGGAGCACAGATGTGGCAATGGAAAAATGCCTTTGTGCAAAGAACTGCTTAGTTTGGAGAAAAGAGGAGTAAAGCAGGAATATGATATAGGTATGTAATGTTTTAATTAAGTAGAATATTTTCATTTAGTTCAGTATAGCAGAGAAGAGTTGCTGGTGACAAGGAAGTATTATCCTTCTAGTTTTCACATGTGTTTTCTTATTTGTAGCACAGGTACCACTTCCAATGATACTGTCTGGAGACAAAAATGTGTCTTGAGAATACCAAAGATATATGTATATTTCTTTCTTGTAAACAGCTGGTTTTAAAAGAAAGACACCAGTCTTTGATGGAGACATAACATACTATGAGGTATTTTGGAGTTAAAGTTGGACTTACATTCCACAATAGGGATGAAGGATGTTAGAAGATACTTATCCCTTAAAAGTGTTATTTTGATTTTCCTATAAGGCTGAAGATTTCTGTTTATAATTATGCAAGAAAAAGAGTTCTCTGAAACGTGCCAGTTCTATTTTTGATGCAACAGGCACATTCTGCTGAGAAATAAAACCGGAGGCAACTGAGTAACCCAGAGAAGTGCTAAGTAATGTTCATCTCCCTGCCTTTTTAAATTGCTTTACCTTGGTATCTGAAGTTTGTTTTTCCCAGGCTCTTTTAAAATGTTTTTGTTGATAGCTTCTATTGAACATCATTATGGATTCCACAAATCACAGAAGGGAAAATAGAAGGGGAAGAAAAAGGAGAAATCAGACCTGTCTGCTCTACGTTTACTTTTCCCAGCTCTGAATAATTTCTTCTCATTTCGTTTAGAGTGGTTAACAAGTGGCAAACCTTTGGTGAAATAAGCATTTTTCACCAAAGAAGCTGACTAGAGTTTAATTACAATGCCCTGTCTGAGTGCCAAAGGACTAACTAATCCCTTTGTCCTGAACTGGGATGTCCAGGGAAGGGGAGGTTTGTTCAGCAAAGGCTTCTTTTTTAGCAACTTACTGCCTTTGTGTTGGGTGCTGATAGAAACCACATCAGCCTGCATATTTTTTAGGTTATATCAGGACTAACATCACCCCACTTTGGGGCAGTATGGCATTGCCAGTGGCAATAAATTTCAAATTTTAGGCTGTGGCACCTTGAGGCAGGCAAGGGAAGAAGAACTAAAAGCATTCCTTCCTTTTTCCAACATGCTTCCAAAGGGAGTAGAGACAATTCCTGGTCATGGATATACTGGTTAGGACTCCAGGTCTTCTGTGCAGGATGAACCAACATGACTTTGCTTTAGGAAAGTCATTAGGTGGCTGTCCCTGTTTGCTTTCTTGAATATTGCAAACTCCTGGTAGGAGTGCCTTGTACCTTCAAGTAGAACAACCAAAGCAATGTTCACAGGTGCCAGAATTAAAGTCTGCTAACAAAAAAAATTGTCATCAAATTTATTTATTGACCTTGTCCAATCTTAGTGGTTTCCAAACTTTTATTCTTAGCCTCTCTGAAATTCCTCACTTTCTTCAACTTGATGGTCATAAAGCCTTAAAACCTTCTTCTCACTCTTCCTCACGTGTTGTTTTCTTTTGTCTATTTCTTCTCAGGAGAAGGCAAAATTGAAAACTGTCCTGACAAAAAGAAAATCACTGTGTTTGAAAAGTCTCAGGAGCTGACCTTATATTTTATCCTTTTTTGTCCTTAATTACAGAGGTATATTGATGAGATTCACTTTCACAGCTTTTATCCTTAGAGAAAATGGGCAAAGCAAACCCTGACTTGACCCTTGGAAGTTTTTAACATTCCCTAGTTCAGCCAGAAAAAAATTCACCTGGGGTTCAATAAAGTTAATCTTTTTGATCGTCTTCTTCAATCTACCCAACCAATTCCCTTCTCACTTTCCATTCTACCCCAGGAATAAATTAGGATTTTGTTTTTCACATACCAGATATGATCTGTGGTATAAATATATTTTTTAAAGGTACTGTGTAAGACATGAAGCAAAATAAACTTCAGAGAAAGAATAAGAAAAATATGTTGCAATATGTACTCATAAATTAACAATGGTTCTCCTTCCCTTTATATCCTGAAAAATTCTGTGTACAGTATTCATTAAATTCACATAAATACCTAAGTTGCTGTTGCAAATGTAACAAATACTGTGTCTAACCAGAAGTATGTTAACATTTAGAAAGGCAATACTGAAAGTGTGACAGGTAATAGAAATATGTGTAAATTGAGGTAGGAGATAAAGAGGAACAAAGAAGGATTCCACATTAACTCTCAAATTCTGTGTCCACTAAATAGGTACCTGATCATGTTAGAGCCTCAAGCAGAAAAGGAACTCTTTCTAAAATGGTATTAGCAATATGAGGTTTCCTTAATACCAGACACATTAGTGTAAACATGTAACACAGTATACAGCCCTAATAAAAAATAGGAAGGATTTGTCATACTCTGCACTCTCTCACTGTGCTTTCCTGGACAACTGTATGTAGTTAATTTGCGTTAATAGGAAAAGACCACAAGTGTTGTTAGACTAATGTATACCAGCAAGTTCTTGCCTCTTCTTACAGGACAATCAATGTATATAGTCCCCAAGAAATCAGCAGATGTCATTTTCAACATACAAAATATTAATCATTTTTACAAATTGTCAGATAAACACAGAATGTGTGTTAATTTACTGTATTTTTCACTGACACAAAACTAAAAAAAATGGTCACCATCAGATCTTACTCCCACTCAAATGAATACAAACACTTTTATTGACTAAATGAAGGRTAGAATCAGGGCTTCTTGTCAGAAGTACACATTTCATATCTATTTGTAAATGGAATGAGTAAGGCTTGATCTAGTTTAGCCCCCAAATGGGCACCTATTTTATGTAACAGCATTTAAGTAGCAGCTTTGAATGTGGAAATTTGCCATAGTGTCTCCAACCATGGCCTGAGCCATAGGCAAAGAAGTATTCAAGCTTTATGTAATCGCATAAAAAGTAGCTACTAATGGAAAGTCAGAACAGATCAACATTTCTCTGTCACAGGATCTGAGATAATAAAATGATCACTTTTCAATCATTAATGACYGCTGATAAATTACTGACAAGATCTCAGATCCAGCCATCAGTACTGCTCTTTATTATAATGATTTTTTTCTTGGCTAAATTTGGAAACAAAAAAGTTACAGATTCATTAAGATACTTTGTATTGTTCAATATTTTCTAACCATATACACAAATATGCATATACATATATAGAGCAGAGATGATGGGCTCTGATAAAAGTAATTCCTGGACAACTGTATGTAATTTATTTGCGTTAATAGGAAGAGACCGCAAATGTTGTTAGACTAATGTATACCAAAAGAGAATGTAATTTCATTTTTTTCTTGCATTGTTTATTGTGCTGTACATAGCCACACTTGAAACTGTTCTGGGAGTAAATAAATATTAATTTAGGAAATATATATAATAAACAAGTAACTGTGAAGAAAGTTATTTGATTCATAGTAGGCTGTGAAAGGAAGTATGGCTGCAAAATAATTCATTTGCAAAATACAAAGGTATTTTGATTTTTAAATATGTTCAACATTATAAATTACTCTCGGGGAAAGAATCTATCCCCAGCAACTTTGCCTTTTATAAAAGTCAGGAAAAGGCACAGAAAGCATCCAGGAAAGCAGGTTTTCTAAATAAACCAGAAACACAAGCTTTTCTACAGAATTTGGKAATAACTTTACAAATAACCTATTCATAATTTGAATGTTATTTGGCATATTTGACAATGAAAGTAGTGTGTTATCAGCCAATAATAAATTGGTTCCATCTCTCTGCAAAACCACATAAAATCTCAAGACCCCTTGTAATTCTTATCCTATAAACTCCAGTAATACTCCAGTAATTCCAGTTGTGGTCTACTTACAGTATGACCCACACCAACTGATAAATAATTGTTTTGGATAAAGACAAGAACATCTTTTTATACTTTGCATAGCACTCATATGTGACAAAAAAGAGAAACTTGTGTGTTTGCAGGACCCAAAGAAAACAAGGAGGAGATTTTTGGCTATTCAGAAGTTTGTCCCTTGAAGAGACAAACACATCAAACACTCCAGCTAAACTCGTTACTCCTCTGCTATGACTTCAGGAAATCTTATCTTCCAGAGAGAATCACAACTAAAGGCACGACTGTTTGATATACAGTAATTGGAGGCCTTAAACAAGCATTACAACTTTGTTTTTCAGAAATACCACCACACAAGAAGAAGAAGAAGAAGAAGAAGAATGTGTATAAACATATATAGATACATACATATATATATATATGGAAAGCAAAAGGGGAAATGGCATTAAATAGTAAAAAACAGTAAAATATTATAGAATTGATAAAATACCCTCATCCTGAAAGCTGACAGCTTTCAGAAACATAAGCATGTATCTATATTCATAAACTGTTGCACAGCTGCTCAAGATAGTTCTACAACCAGAATCTTATGTTGTCCTACCGGGATCACATTGCACTGCCCGCATGGAGCAAAACTCAGTAGCTCCTTGGAGAAGCAGTACTATGCTTATTGGCTGGGCACAGAAGAGTTTCTCAAGGCAACAATACCATTCCCTGGATCTCAGCTAGTATCTTTGCAATTTATGTACAATTTATATATATACAATTTGTACACAACTTGTATCTGGCAGCAGCAGGAGTGGAAACAAAGTTGATGAGCCATTTTTAAGCTTTAGTCAGCTGCTAAGAACGTCAAGGAAAGGAACTAGTTTTGACAAAACTTTTTTTTGGAAACTACCTGGGGTTCAATTCAGCTGCCTAAACATGAGCATATAGCACAATTTTAAATATGCAAGGGTGTCTACCCCACCACTGGTAGCTATCACTCCCTAAGTAACAAGTCTCCCATAGGGTGCTCTCTGGCAGCTCCATATGATTCTCTTCAGTATCTCTGTGGGTCTTAAATGGTGCTAAATGTTCATACTAAGCCAACCTAATCAAATCCCTGTGTCTGAAATCCAATCGGTGGCGGGGAAAAGCCAGGAAGGTTGAAGAAAAAAGAAATTCTGAAAGAGCCAGTAGCCAAGGATTATTGTTAGTTAACTTTATCCTGAAAAGCAGCTCTAGGCTTTGTGCATTTTAACTAGGTTGCTTACTCTCTAGGTTATTAAATCTCATGGTTGCACATAAACTAATCAGACTCCTTTATCACAAAAGATTCTGACATGTCTCATATTTGTTCTATACAGGAGCAAAATCAGTTTAATTGGCACAAAATGAAAAAAAAAACAGAACACTTGTTTTCTGACCAGCCCTAAGTCAATACTATTATGTAGGTAAGACCCTTGTATTTTTACTACTGCAATGATGTCTAGTCTTCTTGTACTGGATTAGATTTTAATGGACTAAGCAAACAATACAGTATTAGTGACTAATGCTGATGTTCTAAGAAACCCTCTCGGAGTGTTTGTTTGTTTTTCATGAATTATGTGTTTGACATGTCAATGTGGTAATTTTTACAATTAAATCATTGTTTGTACATCTATCCTAGAAGCAGTGCTTTGCAAATATTACCAGAATGAGACATAACAAACATTTGCTTAAATAGTTAATCATTGGAAGTATACAGAGCTCATAATAATAAATAATTCAGGTGCTTACAGCATAATTACATTTTGAGGAAAAGGGACTAAATTTTAAAAACTATTAAAAAAAGCCCATGGTTTTCCAGGTCCTTTCAGCAAGAATAGGTAATTGTACTATGTTTGGGTTGAGATATACACTCAAGCCTGTGGCATGACTTTAAATGAAATAGGAACCTGCACACCTGTACTTCATATTTTATATAGAAAGAAACTAAAACAAGTCTTCTCATCTTTGAATTTCTGAACTTTGGGAAGAAGGAGAGATAGAGGAAACTGTCTTCAGGACTTGAACTTATACTGATGTCTGAATTCTGTTGATGCAAATAGAAATTTCCAATCTCAGAAGTGTTCATACTTAGTTTTAGAACAAACTAAAGTTCTCGACCTCAACATTCCTAGATTTGGAAATAGAGGGCCAGTATTGGTGTGTCTCATTTATTTTATGAAGTATTTCACAGAAGCATTTTAGATCGAGACCAGTTACAAAATGATACAATTCTTTCTCAGAGTGTAAAATTTTGTGCCTTCTAGGAATAGATTGGATTGTTATTAAAAAAAAAAAAAAATCCGTGAGAAACAGAGTTAATATAACATGAACATAGCTTTTGTTTCTGGAAACCTTCATCTTCAAAAATAAGAAACACTCATGCAATTTCCGTTAAAGTATAGACATCATATTATGCTATGATCAACTATTCCACATGGTTTTGAAAACACAGATAATTTYTGAGTGAATTTAATGTCAATATTTATCAGTTGCTGAAAGAAAAGAAACAGTGTTCCTTCCAAATGGCTTAGTCGAAACCCTTAACAACTTAACACTGAAATGTTCCCACTCACTTAAACTGGAGGGGGTAACTGAATTTAACGTAAGATTAGTTCCTTGTAAAAACACACATAGGCGAAAAAAGTATTACTTGCTAATACTCATTGTAACCAACTGTGGAAAATACCGCTGTGTGAAAATAAAAGATGACCCATTTTGGCAAACCAGGCAAAATGGGAAAACATGAGAGAGGTTAAACCTCACTTTTCTCTAGCATCATCGTTTTCCTTGAGAGTCTAAGCAAAAGAAAAAACATTTCAAATTAAAAAAAAAGTACTCTCTCTCCTGCTAGCATGTTTGAGAGCCTTTCCATAAAAAGCAATACATATCTTAGGATTTTTGTGAGCTTTCAGTTATTTGGGAACACTACTGAATAAATCAAGTGCTGAGTTTTCTGGCATAGCTTTCACGAAGCTTCACGTTGATGTTTCTAAGCCCACTGTTACTGCTGAGAAGCCTTTTTGACGTGCTGAGAATAGTTCCTTTAAAATAGTATGGCAATATTTTAAGATGCAGTCATATCATGGTCACCCTGGATGCTGGGTGCTGAGGATGCAGGACCAGGCGCTCACCCCCTTGGAGGGGGGCACCACAGCCACAGGGTGGCTGTGGGGAGCATGTGGGGTGCTCACAAGGGCTGGAGCAGCTGGCTCACCTCCTGCTCTTCCTTATAATATGTATTTAGTTATAGTAAAGGGATAGGTCCTGCTGCCTTTCTGGTTCCTCAGGCCAACTCCAGGCTTAAAAGAGGCTTGTGAAGATACTCTATCAGAAATGGCCCTGCTAGGCCACCCTTGCAACAGCCAGCTGGGAGGGGGGTATTAAGCAGCTAGCCGTTGCTGAAAGAAAGAACAGCATCATCAGGATCCATGTTTTCTAACTGTATTGCTTGCAGAGAGAGAGGGAGTGATGGAGGCCCTGGAGCAGAAAATCCAAGTTATTAGCAATTAGCCAGGCTGAGCTTCAAGTGTTTCTAAATCTCATGGCGCAGTTTTAACTTGAGCAGAATCTTTCATGTAACACTCATTCCCATCCTCTTCTTTGTTGGAGAATTGCTTATTAAATTTAAATTTCAAATGTTTCTTACATAAGTGCAGTCAAACCAAAGGTTCATCTAGTGCCATATCCTGAATTGAAGAGTTGCCAAAAGTAGATGGCTAGGCAAAAGTGTATGTGGTAGCCTTAACATCCACCCAGCATCTAACTGTTTTTGGCCCAGGCTTCAGGAGCTGGCTGTAGTATCTATATATTTACAGCCCAGGAATGCACAAGCTCCTTTTGAACCTGTGTTAGCTCTTGGGTTCCCTGTCACTCATCAGTAAGAAGTTACAGTGTTCTATAGCTCCAAACCCAAATCCAAACTTGGTAACTGAAAAAAAAAAAATAGGAGGGTTTAATCTTCAAAGATGTGGCTTAGGAAAGACATTGGAAAAGTCTGCTTCCCTAAACATACATCATATTTCTGCTTGATACAATTTTCTTCAGCATTGCTGAATTTTTGCAGTGTATTGTCTCTGTTACAATATGTCTCATCTCTGCAGCTATTTTCTGATGCACATAAGCACATTTCATGAATTAGAGTGCAACTCTTCTGAAATGCTGGGTTCAGCCAGCTCTTCAGTAAGGGATCAAGTCAAAATCCTACATTCAAAAGCATCCTAAACATCCAAATTTGATTTTTATGTTTGGGACAGTCCTAGAGATACAAAAATTTAACTCTATACTTTCTATCAACACTTTTGATGTTTTCGGTGTGGCTCAGGGTCTTTTGGGGACCAGCTCCCACATGACGGTTGCAACTTTCAAATGTATTTCAGATGGTATTTTGACGCCTGAAGTTTATAACATTGGTAACTTAAGAAATCATTCCCCAACTACAGTTAATGGAATATAACTATTGCTTATATTTCAACTGAAATTGAATATGGTCCAAAATAAATTACTATGATTATAAAATTGCAGCTCTCTTCATGCAGTTGTCTAATCAGTTGGCTACTTGCATTCTTAATCAACTAATGAAGTTAAAATGCAAAATTTGTAGTGAGTCAATGGAATCAGTTAAAAAATGTAGTCAATTTGTTGGAAGAAAAAGAAATAAATATTTATATGAAAAAACTTTGTTGTTCTGCAGCTAATCAGACTCCCCTTACAGATTTTATAATGTCTTAGCATAAGAATTGTCAAGCATTTAGAATTGAAATATAATATTTTAAAAGGAAAACCCTGGATCTCTGGAAATTATTCTTATGTTATGCTCCTAAACAGATAATAAGGCTGTCCRTTAGCTTTATCTGAATTTAGAAGGATAATGTGTGTTTCAGAAATGAAGTAATTTATATTTTTTCTAATTATTCTATCCATTTTGTGCATTAAAAAAAATAAAAGTTATTAACAATAATCTGTTGTTAATAATATGAGTAAATGACTGAAAACTTCCTGTCTGGGTTAAAAAAAGTCTCTATGCGGTCAGATGTAACTATATTCTGTTATAAGTGAAAATAAAGAGATGTCCATTGTTCAAGAGATGTTAAAAAATCTCAAGACAGAACAAAAACAACTCAAGATTTTATCTCAGATACTTGACTCTCAGGATTTCTAGAACTTTTCTAAGCAGCAGAAAATGAACAGTCACAAAAAAAGAAAATCTTCCCTTTCATAGTAGAAAACTTATTTGTGATTATTCAAGGTCACACTGTGCCTGAGAAATGTGATCTGCCATTTCAGAAAACAGCAATATTTTATGTTCCTGCCCATTCAGCAGTACTTTTTAATTGTATTTTGCTTTGTCTTTTAAAAAATAAGTATTATAGCTACTAGGGCCATATAATGTATTATAGCACATTGTGGTCATTTTAGAGTTTTTGTACAGTAAGAGGTGATTTATCTTCAGCAGGTTGCCTGCTTGTTTTGGGCCGCATCTGTCTGAAAAGTATAGCTATTTTTTATTATTTCAGTTTGAAATAACTGAAAAGCATAGATCTTAGAGAACTGTGTTCTAATAAAAGTACAGGATTTTATTTTTTAATATGTATAAAGTGCAAAATTAAAAACAATTTGCATCTGCTTGATACATGCAATTTTATGCGGATCATTAAGGATTCAGTTTCTGAACAYGGTTCAATTATTTCAATTCTTCATTCTGCCTGCAGTTCAGGTACACATAAACATCTGCATAAAATTGTTTTTGCAATTTTGTGGGTGAAAAAACAAACCTAGTTAATGCAATACTTATGACATATTCTGTACCTTTGTGTGTCTATAGGCTGTTTGGTCTCATTTTGTCAGTTTACATATTGCAGCAGACATTTTCAAATATTTGTAATTCTTTTTAACAAGTAGTTGTTCGTTAGTGCATGAGAATATTCCTGTTGGTAAGGTAATACTGGCCCTAAGTGCACAAAACATTCTGCTCTGATTCAATTTCTATTGATTTGGGTTAGGATTTTATTTGAGAATAATATAATTAGGATCAGCCTATTTCCCTCTTTTGCCAAAAGATATTCAAGTGCTTTATTTCAGGCAATGAAGCTATGCCAGTCTCATACACATTTGATGTTTGATAGTTTTGGTGAGCATCCTCTTCTTTGATATCAAACTTACTAACTTGGGTAACTCGAAGGAGAAGTCTGCCGAGAATGCCTTCAGCACTTGAAAGCTGTATCAGGCAGGCTTTGCTACAGGTCGTTGCCGAGTGCAGGAGTATACCTCTGCAATCTTGCCTCGTACCTGCTATATTTTGTAACAACTTGTTGTATCCGTGGCAACCAAAGGTGTGGAAGAAAAATGCTAGAATCACCTGAGTAACCATGGAAACCAGAACAATGTTTATCGGTAACTGGATAATCTCACCTACCTACATGACAGGAGATGCTTTATACTTAATACCTGGAGATATTATCTTGAAACGAATGGATTTGGAACAAGTGATGTCTTATCATTGTAAGACATGAAGCAAAAAGCTACATACAAAGCATGCAAAAAAGAAAAATGAGATGGCTCTTCTCTGTATGCTTTTCCTTTCTGATCACACTTAAATCAAGTAACCAAATTCTAGGCTCGTGTGTGTGTGTGTGTGTGTGTGTGTGTGTGTGTGTGTGTATCAGCTAATAGAGCATTCGCGCAATCCTGCAGAAGAGCCAGTTTGCTGCACCAAATGCATGTACATTCCTGTCACTCCCTACATAGATTAGCAGCATGCAAATACTGTAGCAAACGGATGGTTGCAAAGGGCACCAGATTGCTGGACATGATAAAATGGCTACAGCCCATCAGTTTACGCCAGATGAAAAGATCCTTCACATGTCTGAATACAGGTGTAACCTGTGAACCATGGGAATAAATTTATCTGCCTCTCACACCATCATCAGTGTTGCATAGCTTCCTGCACGGTGAAAACTGAGAGAGTTTTGAGGTCATATCGTTCTGTACTTTGGCAATTAAATAAATATACAACATTTCACAAAGAAGTCAGATCATCTCAATTGCACTTATGTATCTTTTCCATTTTCCTGATTGTCAATAAGGCATAAAATGCCTCAGCAGTATCCTAGTTTGTCAAGATAAAAATAAAAGAATTTGTATTAGCATTAACTTGGGGGATTTTTTTATACTGTTTATTGATAGCCAGAGAGATTTCCTTTGAGTTGCACGATGAGTTGAATTATCTTTACTATTTCAGGATAGCAATAGTTGGTCGTCATAATGAGCAGCTGGAACTTAAACAGGGTACAACAGCTCATAACCCTGACATTTCAAATTAAAATTTCAAGTATTAAAATAATAAAAAAGCACTATCTTTTTGTTCTAATTGTCATAAAATTACTGTGAAACTCCTCAGTAAAGAATTTGGGGAATTATTGTGATCTGGGCTTGAAAAAAAATATTTATTCTCTCTTATATCATTCAAGAAGCGAGCTCCAGAAGGACCAAGAGCAATCAAACCATGTGAAGTACTTTCATAATGAAAAATGGCATCTGTTGCTATTTTTGAGTAAGCAGCTCAGATCAAGATTTTTGCCTGAAAAATGGGAGGGGAGAGTCTGAGGGAAGAAACCTGAAAATCCTCTGATTCTTCTGGTTTTCCTTGCAGGTTGTTGCTAGCAGTCCTTTTCCCTTGCTCTGGAGCAGCATTGTCCCAGTGGATCACACACATGAGCACTGCCCCCAGCTTAACCAAACCTCATATAGGTTGTGAAGGGAGACTCTTAAGTATGGTTGCTTTTGTTAAGGACTTCCTACAGYATGCTCTGGAAAAAATATTTTTCCTTTTTTGGGCAGTGGGATACTGTGCATCTCTTTAATCCTGCCGAACTCTGCCAGTCCTCATATTTTCCTCCRTTTGGAGTCTGGATCCTTCTCAAGGACAGACAGCTTACCAGCATGGGGAGGGGTGGGGACAGGACACCACTAGGTTGTAATTTAATATACTGTCAACAGTAAACCACTTGTGAAAATAAGCATTCTTTTAAAAAAGCAAGTACAGTTTGCTTTCTGAAAATCTGCTGATAAGGCTGAAACAAGYAGATTTTTCTGGTATCAAACTTACTCCTTTTACAACATTTACCTACTTTTCTGTATTGTGGTTACTGTTGTACACGGCAATTACATCCAAGAAGAGAAGCTACAAATACCAAACTCTCCTGCTTTGTCTCATGTCATATAAAAACGCTTTAATAGGTCTTGAAAGAACCATGTCAAATGTTAAATAAATTTTATTTATACTTTATTAAATCCATGTAACATTATATAACCTAAACAAATTCTGTGCAAAGACTTACAATTTTTTTTAATCTGAGCCTTGGAAAGTAAACTGCATTTATCATCTAGGATAAAATGGATTTTGGTATGATAAAAATATTGAATAACATTGTCAGTAGAAAACTGCAGCTAGGTTCAGCTGCACTCAGGGAACTGGTATGGGAAAAAAATATCAGTGAAGTACCTTTGAAAAAGACCAGACATAGATATGTAAAAAAAAGTAAAATGGGAACAAAACCAGTATGAGAAACTGGCACAGAGGAGAGGAGATCCAGGGCTCAGTGTGGAACGCTGGGATCCTTCGTTTCTTCACCTTAAATTCACAAGCTGCATCTTTTATGTTGTTCTGGACTCCCTACTGCCAGTTCTTACGATATCTAACCAAGGATTTTCTAAAATCAGGGGAAAGGAAAGAATACACATGGTGGGTATTCACTGAGGGAAACCTGAAAACTAATTGTGAGGAAAGGAGAAGGTGTTGGAATAAATGTCAATTATACATGGTGTCATCAAGCTTATTGCAGGAAAAAGTCACCAGTGCAGTTTTAAGCTACAAACATAGCTGCTTTAAGTCAAAGGACAGAAAGATAATTACAGGCAGGGACTTTTATAGCAAAAAGTCAAATACTGAAGTATGTACAGACAAATTAACTGCTCAAAATGGATTTAATGAAATGGGAGACATTCAGAAAGCAGTAGTGAAGGTCACTAGCAAATTGAAAGAAATATCTGAAAAGTGAAAGATAAGAGAGAAATATAGTTTGGCTAAGTGATGATTCACAGGAGACATAAATAACAGTTTAATTATTTTTAGGATGGAGATTAGTCTTTTTAGGACAGTGTAAGAAAATAAAATTAGGAACTTACAATAACATTTGAATTAGAAAAGTATACCGTATGAAAGGATGGCTCCTGAAAATGGGATTGACTGCTTATAGAAACAATACTTGTCAATAGTGAAAGAAAGAGAGGAAATAATGCTACAATGGGCATCTAATAGAATTGCCACATCACAAAAGACTGAAATCTGAGCTGCTAAGCTCTTTAGGAGATATTTACTGAGACTGATGTGAATAAGATTATGGTACATAAACAAACTACCATTAGAAAAGCATGACTGTAAACAGTTGCTCTGCAATTATGGTCTGCATGTGACCTTTTAGCTTGTGGAAAATACAGGGTACTTCACCTGTCCTGTCTTGGAGTCTTCCTTAYATGACAAATATAGGTTATTTTGTGAAACATTCGACATCATTGCTATTTCTTCAGAAGTGGTTTGAGAGATCTATTTTAGTGCTCCATGACCCTAAACACACCTTGATGTATATAAAGATATTAGAAATGCTAAGTATTATGTTCCAGTAAGAGCAAAAGCAAAAATCTAAAACAACTATTAGAATTTACTTTTAGTTTTAAAAAATCCACAAGGATTTTTTGAATATATTGCAGAAACAGCTATGGATTTATGGCCTTTTTTATCTTCTGTAGCTTTTGTATTATTGCAGGTAGATGGAAATGCTTACTCTTAAAGCTGTCAGTCACTCTCCACTGTAAGACCTTGTGATTTAGGCAGACTTTGAACATTTGGGCCGCTCTTTTCTGAACTCTTTTAGACCTATATTACTTTTTAAAAGTATTCATAAATGGGTTTTCCTTTGTTTTAAATCAGGGCTTTGAAATTTAGAAGGTAGATCTAGCTAACCTCTGCCTTTAGCTACTCCAATTAAATGTTCCAAAATGCTGTTAAGCTGTAAATCTTTGGAAAAAAATTCAATGACTTAGTGCTTAGCAGCCACCTTCTCTGAGGAGTTAGTTCTGTGTACGTTCATGGACTTTTTCTCTGTCTTTCCAGTAGCATCTCATAACCGCAGCAGGCTGTTCCATGTCAAATATCTTTATTGAGAAGAACAAGTCTGATTTATTCGTATCCAGTCAACTGGTTCCAGAGCAGGACTCTGACCACTTCAAGACAGAGAAACAAGAGGCTGTGAAAAGAACCAGGAAACCTGGGGTAAATGAATAGTGGACATAAATAATGGCCATTCCTGTGCCTGTATGAGATACCTATATAATGGGCTACATAGCTATTCTGAATCCATCTGTGTATGTAATGAGATTTTAAAAATAGTGTCATTCACAGAATCACAGAATGGTTGAGGTTGGAAGGGACCTCTGGAGATCATCTAGTCCAATCCCCTGCTCAAGCAGAGTCACCTAGAGCACGTTGCACAGAGTCGCGTCCAGGTGAGTTTTAAATATCTCCGGAGAAGGAGACTCCACGACCTCTCTGGGAAACCTGTTCCAGTGCGCTGTCACCCTCACAGTGAARAAGTTTTTCCTCATGTTCAGATGGAACTGCCTGTGTTTCAGTTTGTGCCTGTTGCCTCGCGTCCTGCTGCTGGGCACCACTGAAAAGAGCCTGGCCCCATCCTCTTGACACCCTCCCTTCAGATATCTGTACACATT
>NW_020450691.1:387039-534580 GCF_003343035.1 Apteryx rowi
CTCGACCTGCTGGCAACACTCTTCCTGATGCAGCCCAGCATACCATTGGCCTTCTTGGCCACAAGGGCACATTGCTGCCTCATGCTTAACTTGGTGTCCACCAGCACTCCCAGGTCCTTCTCTGCAGAGCTGCTTTCCAGCAGGTCAACCCCCAACCTGTCCTGGTGCCGGGGGTTATTCCTCCCCAGGTGCAGGACCCTGCACTTCCCTTTGTTGAACTTCATGAGGTTCCTCTCCGCCCACCTCTCCAGCCTGTCCAGGTCTCTCTGAATGGCAGCACAGCCCTCTGGCGTATCAGCCACTCCTCCCAGTTTGGTATCGTCAGCAAACTTGCTGAGGGTGCACTCTGTSCCTTCATCCAGGTCATTGATGAATAAGTTGAACAAGACTGGACACAGTATTGACCCCTGGGAGAAACTGCTATCTACAGGCCTCCAACTAGGCTCTGTGCCACTGACCACAACCCTCTGAGCTCTGCCATTCAGCCAGCTTTCAATCCACTTCACTGTCCACTCATCTAACCCACAGTTCCTGAGCTTGCTTATGAGGATGTTCTGGGAGAGAGTGTYGAAAGCCTTGCTGAAGTCAAGGTAGACAACATCCACTGCTCTCCCCTCATCTACCCAGCCAGTCATTCCATCAGAGAAGGCTATCAGATTGGTTAAGCATGATTTCCCCTKGGTGAAGCCATGCTGACTACTCCTGATCACTTTCTTGTCCTCCACATGCTTGGAGATGGCCTCCAGGATGAGCTGCTCCATCACCTTTCCAGGGATGCAGGTGAGGCTGACTGGCCTGTAGTTCCCTGGGTCCTCCTTCTTGCCCTTTTTGAAGACTGGGGTGACATTGGCTTTCTTCCAGTCCTTCAGTCATTGTTTTAAAATTAAAAATTAAAAGTAGCTGAAGTAGCAGCAACTCCTTCAAAACAATCACGTGTTGGCATAGTGAGCAGGTAAAGCTGGACAACTCATTAAAAGCCTTATATATGAGTAAAATAACTGTGGTTTACCATGTTTGTGTGGTTATAGTTATGATTAATCAAGCAAGCTACTCCAAAAAACTGGTGAAAATGTCTGCAATACTAAACCCAGGGATTTTTAGCATGGTAGTACTGTGGCTAGAAGAATGTTATTCATTATTCCTTCACTGAAAATGATTCATTATTCTGCTATTCTGTTCCATCATTAAAAAGGAAAATATTGGATGTTGTATCTGACAAACACCCTCCTCTGCCCAACAACTGGCTTTCACTTTTTTCATAATTTGTAAACAGCACATAGAATGCATTAACTTGTCCAAATGATTGGAGCACTGTGTACAATCTAATATTTTATTTGAAAATCAGGATCAAATCACTAGTCTGCTCATATTTAAGGAAAAATTCTCATTAGAGGCAAAAATAAAATTCAAACTAAATCTATTTTTCAGGTCAACATAGTTAAAATAACTGATCTTTAACCAAAACAATACTTTATCTATTTTGTTTACTTTCCTGATTTTCATATATAGAGCATATCTTTGTACTGTATCTGTATGTTGRAACTACTTTTTTCCCAGCATTTCTGATTTCCCAGCTTAACTACCAACCTGATGCATTAAACACTTCAGACCTCTGAAGATCGCCTCCAAAGAGCTCATTTCTGTGTGTAGAGTTCTATATTATATCAAAATTGAGTGGCATATTAAATTGCATGGAAGTTTTACATAAACCAAAATGAGCCAGTTTTTTTGCTGATGTTTTAAGTCTTTTAAATATTTGTTTTGAAAGGGGCTGGCAAAATTAAAGGGCCTTACCCTGTTTTTGCTCTCTGATGGTTTTGCAATTCTTGCAGAGTTCTGGCAGTGCAGCTATAAAATCCATTTACTTCAAGGAGACTCCAGCTCCTCTAATTTTCCATTACCTACAAAATGTCTAAAATTTGTTTATTATGACATATCATTTGATTTGATAAGCCAGAGGGCTTGTAGCATATGCTAGTAACATGAGGTGAATCTATGCAAATGATGATCTAAAACAAATATTATGCTTTCAGCCAGGAACAAGCAGAAGGAAGTAAACTGATATTTTCCAGAAAGCAAACTGTGTAAATGATCGGTCTGGAATTTGAATTAAATATTTCTAGATAAATACAAGGCTAATAGCATTTGTCAGTGACTTGGCAGAATAAGAGAAGTTAGTAGGATCACATATTCTCATTGTAGTAAGGTGGCTACCCTCCTGATGTATAAAATTTCCAAACAACATTATATCTAATATTAGCATTTAAAAAATAGTGACATACAATTGATTTCAAGAGAACAACCAAAATCTATACTGAAGCTGTGTAGATAGGATTTTACTTTAAAACGTGCATAAAACTAAGCTTAGATGTATGAAAGTACCCTTTTACCTATTTTGATCACACTTTCCCTTATTTTCACATATAAATATGGAAGCTTGCACCTCAATTTTTGTGCTATTTGCCAGCAAAATGTTATTTGAGAGGCTGACCTTTATTGTTAAATTTGGAAATGAAGTTAAATACGTCTAGGAAAGCCTTAACTTGTAAAATGTAAATAAACTTCTGGCCTCCATAGTAAATAAATTAATCAGTTTAGATGAAATGAGAGATTTTTCGAGCAAGGTTCATTTCCCTCAGAATAACATCCAGTATCTAACTTGTAACTGAAATATTTCCTAATGATGGAAGTATAAACCAAAATACAAAGCAGTGGACTAAAAAAAAAGAATATATCGAATTTACTGCTTATAGCATTACCTTGTCCTGTTGAGGGAAAAGAAAATGCTTCAGTTTACATTTTGCATGTTCTTTTAAAACAACTGCTTTTTATGTGATTTCATTTGTTGGAGCGTTCTTCTTCCTTACTGTTGCTTCCCCACCTGACTATATCCAAAAGTGTTCGAGTCTCCARAACCTTGTGTGGAAGATTTAAGACAGATTGGCTTTCAAAATCAGGTGCTCCATTTGCTGTGTATGGATACCAAACAGCTTATGTGGTGTTACATGACAATATGGGTTTGTTCTAGTTGTACTGCATTTAATGTCTCTTTTCCTTCTTGTGTTACAGTATTTTGGATGTTTTTCTTCTCCACACTTAAAAAATGTTTTAAAATTCTCTTGACAGTCATACCAATTGTGTTGCATTTGGGAAGGAGGATTTTCAAAAGGCTTAAACCTCTGGCAACACACTGCTTTATGAAATACTGAAAAGTATTTTCCCTAACTAAGGGCTATTTTCCTGTCAGACTTAAATTTTCTGACCTTTTCCCTCAGATTATTCAAGTACTTCAATAATTGCAATTTTTTTATAATGACAATAATATTTTGTTCCTCCTTCCTCCCTCACTAAAATGCCTAACTTGATTTTGTTAAAACTTGCCATAAATTTTTTTGAAGGCAGAGATGGTGGCTGTTCCTTCTGTCTTCCAAGGTCAGGAGATGAAAAAACAAGACAATTCTGAACATGACAGTGAAAACACTTGAGCAACATTAAGTACTGTGGGCAGAACTAAGCTTTCAATTATAATAATTTGTACAAAACCTTAAAAGCTATCTCTTTTTATCTTTTTAAGATCCTAAGCAGTACTTATATTTGTATGGATATTTATATGTAACCCACTGGCCATTTGCTGTTTATCTGCCTGAGTACAGTCATCTATTTCAGTGCAATCAGTGTCTCTGGGTACAGCTGTATAGATTCATGCACTTTATTTTTAGGATCCTTGGGGATTAGCATAAAGAATTTTTTGCTTGAAATTGAACCTATTATAAACTTCTGATACTCTGATTAGGTTCTTCTGTATGAAGGATGTATATCACTGTTTAGTGAGAGTTTTATATTGCCCTCTGTGCTTTGCAAGGAGCATAAGCCAAGCTATTTGCTACAGAAGCTCATTCATTAGCTCAGACTGTAGACAATCTTGTTAGAGCAAGTTCTGAGCTGCACACAGTTCATACGTTAATTTGGGATTCAGATTTTTCCTGTCTAACAGTATGATTAAGCCCACTTTGTCAGGACATGATCTTTGGTCTGGAGTCATGAGTAATGTTCATTCAGCAAGYGAACATTGTTGAACTCATTCAGTGAACTACAATGGAAAATTATTTCTTGCAGAATTACCTAAGTGACAGTCATTTATATCCACTTCAGTAGAGTATGACTAATTTCTTTATCGTCTTAGTAGGAAAAACATGCTCTTTTTAATTCATAAATGGGGTTAAACAGAGACAGATCGTGTTTTACTTATAACATGTCAAGTCACTCAAGCTTACTCAGTGATGAAAAAATATTGAGCTTTTTTTTTTCTTTGTATGTAGAACTGGCTGGTATTGGTAGTGGTGTCACAGCCATGGAAAGGGAGCTGGTCAGATTTCCAGTAGGCTGAAGAGGACTGTCTTGCAGTGCCAGGATCTTTTGTTGCTGATCCCGGCGTATCAAGCACAGGGAATGTCAGTCTTGGCTGGTGCTTTGGACAGTGCAAAGTGGTGGAAAAAGCTGTTTAGGAAATTTAGGTGTACAATGAACTCTGCTGATCTGGGATGTGGAAGAGTAGCTCTGACATGACTAGCTTTGTGTATAGATTTATGTTTGTGATTTGTGTTTAGAGCAGCCCTGTGGCAGCTCTAATTTATGTGGTAGGCTGCTTTCACTCCCGGCTGCATGAATTTGGCACAGCTGAAGATGGCATTTTAGGCAGTCATTCCCCATGGAAAATTTTTGTTTTTTCCTAATACGTGGTAATGTTTTCTTTCCCTTATAGCTTGAAAAAGAAAGAATTAAGCAGAAGAAAATGGGTTTCTATGCCAGTCCTTGTTTTTGGAGCTGGGAGCTGCTTGCTGCCACAGATTTTTTTTCTGCGATATTGAAGCCTGACATGTCTTTTATTATTCTCTATGCTTTGGTAAATGAAGAGTAAGTTGATTTCTTCTAAAGCAAAGATTTTGATTATGTACAGAAGTAATATTCCCTACCAAGTCATCATTTTAGTAGGATAATATTGCTCTGGATGTGAGAAGAGAATTGTAATTTCCTTGTTAACTCTTTTAAGAGTGGAGATTGTTAAAAATAAATCCTTTTTACTTCCAGCAGGTGTTCTGGTGTTTCTGGTGTTATGGGGTCTACATCAGATATCTTTTCTTGTACATTCATTGTTTTGTGTATGAAACTCTTGATGCTTGACAGTTGTTATGGGAACTATGATATGTATTCTGTAGACCATGAACCATGTATAGATTTTAATCAGAAAGTTTTAAGATCTTATAATCCTATACTTTGTATTAAATAAACTAGCGATTTACTAGGCAATACAATGCACATTAGTTCTTTCTTTCAATATGACTRTACAAATCACAGAATTAAAAATTTAATGGAGAATAGCAACAACAGATTATCAGATCTGACACTGATGAACTATGAATTGATGTCAGATAAGCAGAGATCCTATTTTATCATCCTTTCTTTATCCACACAGGAGTTATCTGTATATCTGCCAGTTTTTTYACTAAGTATCTTCCTACTTCATCACAATTTCCCTTATGCCTGGAATGACTTATGTAGCTAAAAACAGTCAGGTCCTTACTGGTGTTTCCAGAAGTGCTGAAACTGCTTTTCTGTTTGATAGAAGTGGTGTATGCTACTAAAGCAGTTCAGAAAACTCCACTATATATCTGCCTGCATTTTTAAGCACTAAATATAGTAATGAACCTTGTCCTATAAGTCCACTTAACCTGTGATAACATACTGTCTAAAACAGATGAGATCTGGACTAATTTCCCGATATCATTGCCTCTTAACAGTGAGCTGCCACCATTATAAACCAGTCTGTAAACTCAGTTTGTAGCCTATTCTGCATGAAGCTGTATGCTGAAGTGAAATGACTAGTAGTCACTCATAGCTGACCTGAAAAAGGGAGCTGCAATCAGTTGGTGGTAGACAGAGGCTCTTTCAAGGTTTGGGATGGTATCAATAAATCCTCAGTGTTTCCCTGTGACCATGACACCACTGTCTGATGCAGAAAGTCCCCTCCCTATGCTTGGTCTGTCATTGGAGGTGTACTCACATGAGGACAGGGCCATGCTTTTAACTATTGTCTGCACAATGAGATTAAGGATGTGACCAGGGCCAGCTGGTGGAGATAGATAGATAAACACACTCCCTAGCTTTTCTCCAGCTTGTCACAAACACTGTAAACTCTGACTGATCACCAAACACCAGAATTAAAAAGAGAAAAACAAAAGCCCAGCACTGAGTGGAAGAATGGAGCTTAAATCTCCCCAGAAATTAAATTCCCCAGGAAGCAAGTTGACAACTGGAAGGAAGTTCAAATTCCTCTTTATGTTGTATCTGAAACCAAAGAATGCCAACAAATAAAAAGGAAGATGGGTTTACTGTGTTCACTTGCTTTCTGTTAACTTGAGTGAACGAGGCTCACTGTGAAATGCTACTCCATAGACTAAAGCACTGCTGTTCACATGAATTAAAGCATAAGAAAAGCAGTAATTAGATCAGACTGAGATAAACTGAATTCATACCAGTCTTTTCCAGATCTTTTTGCTACACTTGGTTTTCATCTTTCACCATTCTGACATCATAAAAATGTATGCATTGAGTAACAATATTTGATTTATGACACCTTTTATTTTCACAGAAAGATAAAATAAATGCTGTATCAAAATAAGATTTCAATCCAGCAGCATAGCTGTGTGCATTTTTAAACATAAGGAAACTGAAGATAAGGATTAGAAATGAGCAAAGTGTGTAATATGAAAGGATTCATTAATAAAATATATCATAAATATGGATGTTGTAAAATTAGTATGGCTATTCATGGGCAACATGGTAGTCTAAAACATGTGGCAATATAAATTATAACATCTAATTTAATGTCTGAGACATAAACAATCCTCACTGTGAGGACATACTACTTTGTTTCTAAAACAGAAAGCTGATTTTACAGGAGGGGTAATCTTAAATATTATTTTTAGTTATTATAGTAAGTAAATTGAGTTAATATGATATAATATAATAATATAGTATAATGAGTAAATTAAGTAGATTGAATGGTTAGAAATCTGTATGTCTTTGATTAACTCAGGAATAAGTAAAGCAGAATGTAAGCTGGTGAAGTTACACCACTGCCTGATGTTAACCAGCCTATAGATMTATCCATTTTTTCACCATAGTTGCAACTCTTCTATTGAGTATAATACCAAGATATCTGAGGATTGTTCTGTAATGATCAGTTTAGAATACATCTTTCTCTCCTTTTTGACCTGTAGTATCTGACCTTTCTTATTTGTGTGATTTTGTTGAAATTTGATGAGAAGACAAGGTCTAAGTCTTCACTTTGCATTGAAGGCACTATAATTGAACAAAAATGTGGCATCATCTGGATACAAGATGAAAATTTCTACAGCAGGTATGAATAAAAAATTATCTTTGTCCCAAGACTCACTCTTGAGGGTAACAGTTTGGATATTCCAGTGGGATGTAACTATTGCGGGAAGAGAAAACAGTTCATAGAAATAATGTGGGAAAATTCTGTGAAGATATTGAAGACAAACAGTGAAACTTTGCATTTAATTCAGAATTATTTGGGGATTAATAAAGATAGTGAAAGACAGATGGGGGGCAAACATAATGAACAGATGAGCTATATCCCTGGTCAATTCTGAATTCTTTAGGGACATAAAGATGAATCTTCAGTTTCTCAGGCATGCAATTTATTGGACATTAAACTACATACATTGCTCATGCCTTATTATAAAGTAGATCGACAGTTTTTAATGCTATCAGTGTTTATTGACTGTCCACTTCTGAAATTCACTGTACGAAATGAAGTCATGCCAATCTTCTCCATGTTGGCTTTAGAACATGGAATGTAGTATGATTTCATGATGTACAGTTTAATGTGTAACACATATGATATCACCTCTACGTTACAAAGCACGTACAGAATTCAGTCTATAATTTTCAGACAATCACTGACTTTATTTAACTAATGCAAAAAATGCAAAAAAAGATGATTATGCATTAAGTATTTTATTATTCAACATAGCACTTATTCAAATAAGAAGAAATAGTCATACAACAATGAAATCCTGCCAGTAAAATCACTAAATAATTGATGGCTTAAAAGTGCATGGATTTATTCCATGTAAGTTGTATGCAGACAAATATGAGAGCCTTACTGATTTTTTATTTTATCCCTATTCAGGCAAACCCCATTGATCTAATGCATTTTTTCTTCAAAATATATTATAAACAGGGACTATAATAATATGCTATAAATCAGCTATAGACCATTATTGACGTCATATTGTAAAGTCATGGTCTTGATTTCATAACTTCCATTGTAATTAGGCTCCATTGCAGACTGATTCACAGACTCTCCATTAGTTCTATCAAGGCAGAAAGGAAGGTGGAGAACATAACTCTAAGAATCAAAAGCTCTGATGAGTTTAGCAATTTTGGAACTAAAGCAAGACAGAAATCTGGTGAAACTTCTAAGCTTTAAGGGTTAGAGAAAAGATAACATGAGAACTGGATATTCTATTGATGTAACTTAATGTAACACTCTATGGTGAACACACGTTATATGTGAGTGTATATATATACATATACATATATACATATATATTTACACACACATATACGTGTATATTCACAGTTTCTGGGAAGAAATGGTCCAGATTGAAAACAGAACTTCCCTTACTTTGCATGTGTTTCTACCTAAGAATTTGATTCATCCTGTTCAGACGTATTGGAAAGATGCAAAGATGCATTTAAAACTTGTGTATAGAGTAAGAAGATATTGAATCTGGGATCTTGATTGGTTCCATATGCCTCTGCTCTAGCCAAAATCAAGAAGTAAGGGATGTCTCTGGAGGAATAAAAAACAATAAATTGCTAACAATCTTATGGAATGTAAAGAAAAAGGTTTTAGAATTTGGTTGGAGGCTTTTGTTAGTGATTGATTACCCAGACTATTCTGATTTCTTTAATTTTTTTCAACTTGCAAGACTGTGTTAGGTATTTCACAGATATAAAGAAAAGATTTAAGTGTTTTTACTTTGTAGAGTTTGCAATCTAATTTTTGGAATACTGTGTTTTTTGCTTCCCAAACAATGAATGTTTAGATGTTGATTGGCTAACATCTGCTTAGTCTGAATAGATAACAGTTTGTGTTATTCAGTTAGTTGTTCCTTTCAGAGTTTCATTAGAAGGGTTTTGGCCAGCTGTGATGTTATGTTTGCATGGCTGCAAAATCAAGAGATATGAGATATAGAGTGGAATAAAGTGCTACGTGGCTGGGTGTTCATGCAAAGATCAGGCATTCAGATAAAACAGTATTAGGCCCAGCAATTGCCTTGTGCTTTTCATTAGTTTTGCTGGCATGTAGAACTTCTCATCACTGATTTTAGTGCAGATGTTTCTTATATAAATTGTATTCTTCAGTTTGAAAATATTGCATTGTTACATGCCAGTTACACTATTTTCTAGTATGAAATATATTGGAGATGAATTGGGGAAGATGCTTATGAAGAAGAGGCTCTGAGTCAGTGTTCAGATCAAAGTTTCCCCAAAGCTCAGCTGTATTAAATCAGGGCTTGGAATCAAGCCCAGTTTTTGCTCCAACTTCTCTCTTCTTCATAACTAGTGAAGTTTTTCATTCTCATCTAAGAAGTTTGCTGCTGTGAAAGACCACAGAGCCTCCTGTGCAAGTGCTCAAGCTCCACTTCCCATGGGCCTGTCCATGGCAGGTGTCAAGCATTATCACCTGTCTTCAGTGCTTTTGATCTGCACAAGTGTAGCAGCTCTGTCTTTTCCCAGAAACAGGAAAATCCTTGCCCACAAATATACAGCCCCAAAGCAATCCTTCTTGCTTGCAGTCCTACAGGTGTTTGAGGAGCCCTCAAGAGAAAGGGGCAGGCCATAGGCTGATTGTACCACTCTGGTGAGCTACAAACACTTCAGATTTGATAGTTTAACTCTGTAGACAGCAAAGGATTATACCAACAGTAGCATTTTTGACCAAGTGCACAAGTGGCTGGAAAATCAGACTCTGGGTCTCTTTTGTGAACTAATAAGATCTCTATGGGATCTTTCTACTTTCTTGGAATCCTGAACAAATGCTCTATTTTAAAGGACGTTCTTAACTGAGTACTGTCTGCAGCTCTGATCAATGTGCTGCTAATCACTTCTGAATCAATTATCAAACAGCCCTTTAATGTATTCTTTCTGAGGATGTGAACACGATTCCTCCTGTTAGCTAGCTTCAGGTTGCTCATCACTCTAGTGCTCAGTGCAGACCAATATCAAAAACAAATCAACCTATTTGTGTAAAAGTTAGTCTACCTCACAATGCCCGATTGCCAAAAATGACATTGGAGCCATGTCCCACAACTTCACTTAACAAGGGCCTATTTAAACAAAAGAAGTATGTACTGCAATTCTAAACATCAGCAAACAGAAATTTTAGGCAYGTCTAAAGGAAGTTCCAAACTGGGATCTTTTCATGACCTAATTGTTAAAAAAATAAATAAATAAAAGAATGGAAGACTTCTGCCCAGGCTGTTCCTGCATGTCTGCAGTCAGGCTCTAAGCTTTACATGTTGAGCAGGATGTGTCAGCAGCCCACTCTTCTCTTGGTCTCAGCCCTGTTGCAGGTGGCACTGCTGTGCCAGAACGCGTGGCMTGTCCAGAGAAGAGCTGTTCCTGTGTTGGAGGAATCACCTCCCAGTCGGATCTTCGCAACGTTTCCTCAATGGAAAGTTTGGAAACTGACAAAATCAAACAATTAATCAATTTTCCACCAGCTGACTGACAGAATTAGGTTCACCAAGTTATCTCTGGTGTTTAATGTTTTCCTACTGCATTTAAGCATTGATGTTTTTTCCAAGTTGGTTTTCTGTAGACACCATGTTTTAGTATGATTTGACTGGCCTTTTATTGGCTGGTTTTCTTGGGTTCTTTTTCCACCAGCCACTGGTGTCAGATCTTTATCTATTAGTTCTACAGGACAAATGAAATAGCATCTTTTAATAAATCTTTCTAAACATTTTAATGTAAAATAAGAATACGCTGTTAGACCTTGGGAATTTTCTGAGCATCTTCTATTTTTGTTCCATATCTTTGCAAATTTATTTCTAAGTTCAGTAGTAGATATGAATAGACAGAAACAATACCTATTTCTCACTTGTTCCTTGCAAGGGACAAATTAAATAAACAACTAAAAAGATATTAATAGTATTTATTATTGTTTCAGATTTTTTTTCATATGTTAGCCTCTATTAAAATGTAATAGAATCTTAGAACTATAAATCCCTTTAGAATTTATGCACAGTGGGCAAAAAATCAAGACCCTATGCAAGTCTCTGTACTCTTAACTCTGCGCAAAGCAGTGGAGTGATTTGGAGTCTATGCTGAACCTGGATGTGAAGAAAGGGCTTAAGAAATCAAGTACAGAGCTGAGAATAGAAAGAGTGACTGCCTGAGGAAAAGCCTGAGGAGAGCCAAGAACAAATGTTACCCTACCATTTTCAGAACTGTAATTATTTTTGAGAGATTGATGGTGCTTACAGAAAAGAAGTTTTCATCATCTAAGATACAACAATTTATTACAGGATCATCTTTGTGCAGAAACAGAGTTAACAACATCATAGCATTTTTTTCATTACTATATTATGAAATTTGACTGCTTTCCAATAAAGTTGTTTAGTTTTAAAGCAGGGCTGTCTGCTAATACTGATGCAACTCCTTCTTATGCATCTCTGGAGAGTCTGATGGCAGAACTGAATGAAACAGAACAAGGTGTCACGGAGAGTTACTGTTGACTGGAATTACAATGCTGGAGTGCAAGCCTTGCAGTCCTCAAATGCTAAATATTGTAGCAAATTCAGTGGGATTGTTGTAACTTTTTATTATTGCTGTGCACTTTCTAAAATGCTTGTCAGTATAATCTTTGGAAAACATCCCAGTGAAAAACCTTGAAGATGAAGGGAAACTGAGACATCAAAATGTATGTATGTTACCTTCCTGAACTGATGCTTTGTATTAGGCAGTAACCAAGGGTGGTGGTCCTTCACTCTCCCCTCTTCACCTTCGACTTGTGTCAATGTTGTTGAGAAGGGCCAGATTCAGACTGAAATCTGTCCTGGAGAACCTCAGTGTGGTGGAAACTGCCGTACAAGGTAATTTCCCTTTCTGCTATTACTCCTGTGGAGTATGGGTTTTCCTACTCTGGGCTAACCCCATGCCTCATCACTCACACCTGGCCATGTCCCTCTTTTCCTCTCAGCCCCTGGAGAGGAGGAGTCCTGCTTTTAGAGATGGGGCAGGAGGAAGGATTGTGGCTCACTTTCAACCTGTCTTGTTGTCACTGTGGAGAATAACAGCTACTCTGATAGTGTTACTGACCCTGCTTTGGGAAGAGAGGTGCAGAGGCAGAAACAGCAGGGTGCAATGTGACAGTCTGCAGGGATGCTTGGAAACAGGCACAGGACTTGTGTTACCATTACAGTGAGATCTTGATAGCATAAGCACCCCATAATTTGAGTATTTTTTGCATTTAAAACTAATACTGCCATAGGCACATTACTCATTTATTGGCATAATGTGTAAACCCTAAGAGGAGCTGCAATATGTTCGCAATGACTTTTTCACAATGATTACATTTTGCAACACATAATACTGATTTTTTCATGCAATAGATATAACAGCAAAATTGAATCAAGATGTCAAAGAAAGGTCTATGATTTACTCAAATTACTCATGAATAATTCCATTTGAGTCTTTTATTGTACTGGTGCCAAAAAGTATCACAATGCCACCAACTATTGCAATAACAGTGACATTTTAGGCAAGGCATGAGTGAYGTTTTAGAGAGCACTTTGAGAAGGCAGAGAAGCAGCTACTCATATGTATTATTATCTGCTATTTATAAAATACCACTTCTGAAAGAGGAATATTCATTGCCATAGCAATATGCGGACGACTTTTTCAAAAACACCCAACTAACAAAGGTCACAGAAAACTGGCCAACTATCACCTATGTGCCTTTAAAAATACACTTCTCCATGCTAAATTAATATAATGCAGTACATAGCGACCATGAATGTAGCTTTTCAGTTTTGAATGTATCTTGTCAGTTTAGCTTTTTCCCCAGCTGCTTATGATCAGACTGGAAAAGAAGAGGCAAAATTCATGTCAGAGGTGGACAGTTGAAAGCTAACCAGAAGTGAGGTTTAAGGAGAGAGGGAAACTTAGAGGAGGTTGTTTGCCCCAAAGAATGAAGGAAGTAGCTCAAACATAAAGAAGCCTGTGGATAAAAGGGGAAGAACAAGGCAGGTGATGAGCAGTGAGCACATCACGAAAAGGAAAGCTGAGCTGAGGCAATGAAGAGACAAAATTCTGGCAGTGAAGTGTGGAGTTATAAATTAGATGTGGAAAAATAAAGGTATTTCTACAAAGGTGGTTTTGTTCTTCATCTCGTCAATGTTCACAGTCTGCTATGATGCCAAATTTGCATTCATACTTGATGTGCTAGCAGGTGCCAGACACATCCAGTATATTATAATAGGAACTGTGTTTTAAATGAGGCAGTTCCTAACAGCAGAAAGGAAGTTGTTTCTCTGACAGCACCGAACAGCATGAACGCTGTTATATTCCTTTACACAAAATGAAGCTGATGATGAACCACATGTGGAAATGGCTTAAATGTCACCTTGCACCTTCCTTGCAGACCACTGGACTAAAAGATCAATGTGTCTTATTGATAACAGTATCAGCATGAAGGTTTGTTAACAGGCAGTCATAGAGCCTTTCCTCTTACCAGGATTGCTAGTACTGTTACATAAATAAATAAAACAAGTTCACATTGATTCTCTTTTTGTTCAAGTCCAAGCTGTGATATGAAGTAGGCAGTTTGACTCCATGCTGAAAATGATTGGAGGTCCTTACAGGCTCTTTTATAACTGAGGAGCCATTTAGAAATCTTTCACCTCCCAGATGTGAGTTACCAAGCCCTATCTGACATGCCGAAGTTGAGTTGGTGCTCTGCTCCCACAGCTTTGTCCACTTTTTAGGCTGTTCTAACAGTTTTACCCAGATGGATACCTGGGGGGGAGTGGGAAGTAACACCTTTACAAAATGAAATCTTCTTTCTGACTTTAAGCTCCCAGCTCCTCCTTATTTTAGCTAAATTTAAGTTCCTTCCTGATTTTTGCAGGCACCAAGCTTGTGCCTTCTTCCACCCCGGGAATGCTGGAGCCAAAGCTCAGAATCCTTCACTTAAGTGCAGCTGGCTGAGTCAGCAATAGCTGAACCAGAAAAACAGACATAAAACGTATTAGCTGAATGTATCTGCTTCTGTTCCCCTTCCCCCCAGTCTGTCATAGAAAATGCCCTTTCCTTTTATCGGATGTAATTTCTGCTATCCCTGTGAAGGCAATACCATCTGGTTTGGCATGAATTTGGCAACCCTGAAGTCACATTGACAGTATATATATCTTCTTTCATAACTTACTTGCACAAATCAGCTATAAATTAAAGAAAAAATCAGTGTAATGGCCTGTCACTGTCTGCAGTAAGTATTCTTAAACTATGTCACAGAGCCTTTCTCCACATGTCAATTATCAATAACACACACACACACACACACACACACACAAACGTCTGTGTGTTTCTAGAAGCTTGTTTTGGTTTCTCAATTAAGTTAAAATCCCAGAAAGCCTGCTTCTTATTTCATGCCCAATAATATTCCTCAGCACTTGAACTGTTATACTATCCTCAGTCAGGTTTCTCATGTGAGGCAGATTTTGTAAGAACCAGCCATAACATTGCTCCTGAATATTAGATTGTTTTCAGTCCATGCACTTCACCAAGGTGAATTATATGTTTTAATTCCATTTTACTTATTAGAACAGAAGGATCAAATATAGATTGACAACATTAGTGATTGTTACTACTCACAGTGGTGAGGATATCATGAAGGAACATGCTTAATCTGGGTAGAAATAAATCTATAATCATATATTGTGTGCTGGGACCAGATGGTTACGTTTGATTGTGTACTGATTAAAATTTACAGCGTTAGAGCAAAAACATTCAAAAGGGCCTGAATCTTTACTCATTTTTACCTACAGCATCATATATTTTATACACAAAAATATTTATTTATTCTGAAAATCTGTATCAAAATATCTACACTAAGTGTACAAAGTAAGCAAGAAAGTAAATTGAGTTTTGAAACTTTAGTGTACTAGAAATTATTTTCTATTGTTATCTTCCAGAACTTCAGTTAAATTTAGATGTTATAGGTGTTTCCAAGTATACTATAGTGCTTATTAACACTGCAGTTTGGATGCTGAATAAGACTATTAAGCTGATAAGGTGTCAAATTAGTGTAGAACAAACTTAGAAGTTCACATGAATAAACATTATGAAAGCCAATTTTATTTTTACTAATCTTCCATGATGACTCTGTGCCAGGAAATGTTACAATGTTTACTATCTCCACAGGAAAAATACTTCCAAATGAATTCCAAAATATTAAAAACTCCTACAAGTGTGAAGAGGTTTAATTCTTATCTGTGAAATTTATGAATGGTCTTAAAATTTTTTTTCTTGTTCAGTCTCTTCTATTTCTCATGTCAATCTCTGTCATTTGTCTTCTGTTACTTATCATGTTTTTTTTTAGCGATCTATATTTGCCTTCCACCTCACTAATACATTATTACTTCTGCTCATACTGAAGCAATCAGCGTCAATTAAAATCTCACAATCAACACTGTAATTTTTTATGAAAGTTCACATGAATTTTATAAAAGCCTCAGTTTGGTCTGCTGCTACTTGCCACTTTACTGCTGCTAGTCATTGCACCCTGTTTATGAAGAGGACTCTGGTGCTTGCTTATGAACAGCGCCTTCAGCTGCGTTTTTGTATTAGATGGAGGAAAACAATAACAAAGGGAAGATCTGTAGGTACAAATACATGTATTCCAAAGAGAATGAGAGAGAGAATACAGGCAGGTCTATGATCCTGCAAGACAGTCCACTTTACCTCATATACAGCTGCTTCTTTATATCTTGAAATCAGACATATTTATTCTATTTAAATGTTCAGTTAAAACAACCCCAAAATGAGCAACAACCCTCAGAGTGCTGTCACTCTCTTCAGCTTGCATGAGCTGCTGCTTGCAGCAAAACTGGCTGCATATGTGTCTGCTGCACTGCAACACCAGGATAACGGTTAGGAATGTTTTAAATATGTAGGTGGAATTTTCAAAGGTTGGTGCTTGAAGTTCTTACCTAACTCCAGGTTTAGGCTACTAAGTAGTAAGTATACTGAATAAACTGTACTGTTTTCCGCAGATATTCCATACCTTTGAAAATCAGCCTGCATTTAGGCAGCTGCTACTGAAACCTGGTGACTAGCCTTAGATACCCAATTCTCCGGTGTTTTTGGTTCCATGAACTTTTTGGCCTTAAATGGCTGGATCTGTCCCTTTCAGTATCTGTGCTCTGGCGATCACCTCCGCACAACATGTACAGAGGTCTGTACCTCAGCCCTCTGTACCGAATGCTTTGTGGCTTCAGGAGGATGCTCGTGAAATTATTGCCACTCTTGTTATTTGTCCAGTAGCACTGATGTTCTTGTGATATTTTCATGAAGGCTTTCCTAGGAAATATATTGCATTTTTCACAGTGCTCTTGAATCTGTTAGACGTTGAGAATCTTTCGCAGCCTGCTCTGTCCCCGAGAGCCCTCAGGGTACGTTCAGCAGTATCCAGGCCCACAGACACAGTTTTCTCCCTGACAGGCTTCACTTTACCCTCTGCCAGGTTGCCATGGGAACAGTGAAACACATATGATAACTCCTTACAGCATCAACCAATTATTTTTCGGTCTAATGACTTGAAAAGTACTTCAGAGATTTTTTTCTTTTTATAAGAAACGTATGTATCAAGTACCAGCTGTGATTCTTTAGAACATAATACACAACCAGATGGTAACTTAGATTTATCTTTCAACATAACCTGTGTGAGAGAATTTGGCAAAAGAGAATTTAATAAAATATTTAACTGTAGGAAAGCTTATTTATTCAGACCTGTTGTGCTCTGGGTTTGTGTGCGCAGCTCTCTGGCCTGTTAGAAAGGAGACACAGTTCATGGGAGCTGACCAGTAGCATCACTATAGACGACCAGTTCAGTCGCAGCTTAGAATAGACAGGGTTTGAACAGTGGATGAAATTTTTATTTTTAAATTTTTATTTAAGGGGGCTTTTGTAGCCTTGAGAAAATTTATATTCATACAAGATAAAGAGGATATAGTTTTTCAGTCATCTTGGCTGAATCTTTTTTAGAGAAATCTAATATGAAACATATTCTTTAACCTAACTAAACAATTTGCCTCTCCCTGAGGCTTTTGGCTGTGTTGAGGTAACTGCATAGAACTAGTACATTTAAAAACACAGCATTTTGCTTATCAAGATATAATCTGTCCATGAAGCGGAGTCATGTTGACATCTCCAAAGGAAACCTTTGTTTTTCTCTTAATTTTCCATCATTTTAGTAGTGTAAAAAGAGCTTTACATTCAAAAGATGCACAGTGATTGAATGTTCTTTTATAACACATCCCACTCCAACCTACTCTAAGAACAAAATTGATAGTAAACACTAAGAATGTTAAGAGTTGTTATTCAAACAGATAAACAGTGTGTGTCAAAAAAGCCAAGAAAARTACAGTTAAACCAAAACCCCATATGACAACAAACTAACATTAGATAATCATGGATGTAATTTGTAATATTATTACTCTGGGTGCAGTTCACATCCCTGTAGTTAATTTGCATCAGTTTTTTTTTTTTTTAAATTGGGAAATAAAATTAGCCATCCAAATTTGCTCTGGGCTGAAACATGGCTTACAGTACACTATCTAGTGCCAACTATATTTTTTCCCATCGTCAATAACGAAAGCTTCTTTTTCTCCAGAGTATTGTATTACGTGATTGGGGCATATGTAGGAGACAATTGTTTAGTTTTCAGCTGATGCTGCAAAAACCAATCAGTCCAGAATTTTAAATCAGAGTGTTACAGTGAAATGGTAAGTAAACATGCGTGCAAAGCCCATTCAAAAGTGACAGTACACATCCAGAGTCACAACTGTTAATGCCAGTGACAAAAAATAAATGTTTGCTCCTTGTTTGTTCCAGTTAACTCTTCAGTACTGGCACATATAAAGATGCATCTATAACTGGGTGAGAAATAGTTTGGGTAGGGACCAGCTGCTCTGTCCCTACTTGTGTTGGTAGAGGTGGTGACAGAGAAGGAGCAGCAGCTCCCGGCAGGAGCACGGGAGGTAACAATAGCGCTTTTGGTATTTGGGCTTGTTCACGGGAAGCCAAAAGATTTGTCATACTCCATTTCTGCATGAAGGTAAATATTCTTGCCTTGAGATTATACTYGCTATGGGTTAGTTGTGAAGATACGTAATGAAGGATGATACTGCATTCACAGGAAAGCAGATGGAGCAGTTTGTTGTTAGTTTCTAAGGGCTGTAATGGGGTCTTGCTTCCAGATCTGTGACTGTTACTGTTCTTTCTCAGGCTTAAATTCACAAAATTGGAAATAGCTTGTATATGGGTTTAACTTGTACACAGGAAAATTGGAATAGCATGTGCATGTCAGTTAGTATCCAGGAAAATGAATCACCTTCAGTTTGTTTGTGTCTATGTTTCCAGATGTCACCATACTGTGAATTAAAGCCTTTCTGCTTTATTTGAATTGGATTTGAAACTTGCTATATTGCACTGCTGAATCTACAACGGTTCTGTCACCAGTGATGAATAACCCTAAAAGGTAAACATGAGAAACAGAGTCATACTGTAAACTACATCTGAATATAACATGTGAATGTTATGCTGCATTGATATCATCTGAAACCTTCTGCAGCCCACCCAAACAGTGGAGACTGCAAATGTCTCCACAGTCACTTGCTCCCATAAATCTTAGGCAAATGCTTTAATTCATGTTAAACTCACTTGCAAGCCCTTCAATCAAGTTCTCCTTCCATCCTTTGAAATCACTATTTTTTAAGTTTGATATACAATTTGATTGTAAATTTTGGCAATGAAGAGTCAATATTGCCATCTCAGTGTGCTCCAGACTAGGATGTATTTCTCAGTGAACAGCTTCATTAAGAACCCTTGGTATTGCCTATGACAGCCTTTCCTCTTTGCCGTTATTTTATTACTCATTTATTTTCCTTATTAGTCTCCCTCAGCTTAACAGTGGTAAGGCAAGATCAGTATCACAGGTAAGCAAATGTGTATATCATACAAAATARTGTGTAACATCTAATTTTCCACAAGAGGGTATGAAAAAACATCTCTAATGGTAGATTATTCCACATTTACCTACCACTGATTTTTCTCTGAAGCATCTGGTACTGGCCTCAGGATATTGTACTAGACAGGCCATTATTCTAATGTGATACGGCAATCTCTGTGTCTCTACTGGTGATCTTTATAGCACCCCTGAGCTGAAGACAGACTGTAGCTTTGCAAATCCCTCACTGAGTGCAGACCTGGCAGGGTGGCAGCAGAAGTGGCCTCCAACATGGGGCGAATGCTGGGGAAAGGATGGAGTATGATCCAGTCCCACTGTTTTCTGGTTATTCTCTGTCAGGGGAATGGCCACAAGCAGTTGTTGCAAATGAAGATAAATTAGAACTGACTAAGGTTACTCTGGTAAGAGTCAGGGCTGGAACTACGATGCTGGAGGCATACAAATAACTTAAAATTGACTTTGCTTCCTCCTTATTCTGATGGTAAACAAAATTCAGTGGCAAGGAGGCTATAGCACCAAGTGCTGAGTAACTAGCAGACATAGCTGCTCAGGTGCTCTTATTCAGATTTCTTTCTACACATTTACCATGTCATATCACATACATACTTATTGCTCCATGCAATCAGCACAAAGTTGAATTAAAAGCCTTTTTCTGAAACAATGTTATCTTCCTGTCAATCTTGAGGAAATACTCCAGGTTAAAGCAGGATGTTTATCTGACTGCTCATGAAACTGAAGAGGTAAATCCAACCAGTTCTGCTTCTGTTACAAAATCATCTGCTCATTTCTAGTAATCTTACCCACCTGAAGCTTTTCTCCTGTAAATATCATGAAAGGAAGTTCTAAGTCTGTTGAATTATGATCAGCGAGACAAGTAAGCTAAACCAGTCATAATTGCTGTAGTAACCTATTTCCTCTTCTCTTTCAAGAGAAATGCAGATTTATGCCATTACTTTATTTAATGGACAAATCATATACAGCACAGTGGCAAAAACCCAGCCTCATTAAATCATTAAGCAWGACTCTTCTCCAGAGTTAGCCTTATAGCCCTCCCTGAATAAAGAGGATGCCAGCCACATGAAATAAGATATTGCAATCAAATAGAGGTCTTTTAAATTAGCTTTCAGCAACCTCTTCCTATTAATAACATTATGTTTGGTAATAGTACCTTTCATACTGCTAACACAGCAAAATATTTGGAAAAAAATATCATGAGCTTTTCAACAAAACTCCTGAGAGAAAATAATTTGATCAATGGTCTTGCTTTTAGTTTTAGGCTTTAATGATTGGGAGAGATACTGACATCACTCTGCAAAGACTTGTACAAAATGAGAGAAGATCAAAACAAGGTAGACACTAACAGTGGTACAATACAATTTTATTTCATATAGTGTTTATCATGCAATCTATAATCAATGCATGGAATTTACACAGATTTTTGTGGGGAAAAAACATATATATATCATTTGACTGCATGCCAGTCAGCAGACAGGGCATCACGACAGCAACATACATTCTTCACACATTTAAAGAGTTGTTACAAAGGTAAGCAACATATTTGCGAGGAGAGGAGGATGGAGACATATGTAAGTAATTTGTAAGTTTGAGGATGGTTTTCCAAATGCATTGGGACAAAAAGAGAGGATGCTGAAGGACAGGATCCAGGAAGTAGTCTGGTAATGCTATGGTGACTTGGAGTGACGGGACATCTGCCAAAGGCAGGAGTGGAGTGAGGCTTAGTATTCAGCTGGCTGCTTCTTTTTGCACCTGTGGAGATCACACCATCCGTGGGTTGTGACCCTCTTGGGTGACCTAGGAGCCTCTCAGTGTATTTTGGCTTTTCCTTGGGCATTACAAACAAACAAACAAATAAACCTCCCTCCAGAAACACAGTACTTTTCCTGAGGATCCTTGAGCCAATCTTGTCAGATGAATGGCTTACGCATCCCAGTACCTGCTAGGAAAGCTATGTCTCATCTCAGATTCAACATCTGTTTGATGCTTGTCCAAATTTCCCCATGCCCTCAATTATCTTTTCATGAAATTGCTTCTGCATATTGTAATGGTTTGCCTTTAGCATGCATCAGAAAAGAGTAGGCAGAGAAAGTAAATTAGGTTTGGTGTGCTCTGTGCCTTTCTATGGGACTGGAGTCTAGTTATGAGACATGCAGACACTCTTTAGTCTCGAAATCTCTTTGGGAGTTATTTTAGCTTTGTCTTAGGTCAGGCTCAGACCATCTTATTAGCTGTGTAACAGATCAGGAATTTGCAGATATGTTAACATCATGAAGGCTTCGGGGTTTCCCAGGCTAAGCAGCACTGAAAGCTCTTTGAGAATATCAGAGGTGTCTAACACTCAATTTAGGTGCCTGTGTATCTTTYGAAGGAAATGGCTGTGTTTGACTTGTGATACATGGGAGCTGTTGTAAAGTAAGAGCATGAACCTACCTTTTTTTCATTTTCCAGATTTATGCCAAGAGCACAAATCCCTAGTCTTTTGAGGATTTTAATAGCTAGCAGACATTTCAACTGGATAAGATAGTTCTTTAGAATAGCTTAGAGGCAGTAGAGAAATGACGGATGGACTGCAGTTTTCTACTGAAGTCTAGAAATCTGGAACTTTTGGAAGCCACAGAACAGGGATTTGTTGCAATGAAAAAATCAGGAATGTTAATGTGGAGAAAGATTTCATCACAGTGAAATCTAGACAGTGATGGACACAATAATATGGGGACTGACAGGTAAGCTCACAAGAGAGGAAATGTGAGAAGAGAAATAAAAGTATAAGCTCTGAATGAAGTACAAAAAATATGTTAAATGTTATTATTCATAGAAATGATTGACACTGCATAAAGGATATCATCAGTGTTAATGGTGTATATGCAGGTGTTGCATCTGATTTTCTGTGAAAACTGAAGATACAATTCTTAGTGTTTCACAGGCTATATAATTTRTATATTCATAATCTGATCTGATAATATCTTAGGGCCAGATGGAAACATTCAGAAACTTAGCAAGTGGAAGAAGCAAATGCCTCTGTTGGATGCTGATAGTTGGGGTCAACCAAAGACTGTTATATATTCACGGATAACAAATTTTCATTGTCCAGATTTAAACAGTTATGTATTCCCTTGTTATTGATTTAAAAAACAAGAATGTCATCAGAGAAACAGTCTGCATCGTTCATACTCATTTGCAACTGATTTCCCAGGCAAGATTCTTCACATAGTGGGATTTCTACATAGCAAAAATAAACTGATCTCTTTAAAGCCAATATTCCTCCCCCCCCCCMAAAAAAAAAAAGTGTCTCATGAAGTTGATTGCCCACTCATTTGATGGTTATTGGACTTCTGCTAAAAAAGTCTTTAATCCTATTTTTAAAATGGTATATTCTAATGTTCTGGGCATATGTATCTGAGAGCCTCTATGCTCAGATTGGTTCTTGGTCAAAATGACACACAGGTGGGAAGCAGCAAAAACATTCTGATTCACATCACATATTCTGGCAGGAACCAACCTGCCTGAGGTCAATAGGGCATCACATAACATAACCAAGCTGTACTCTCACTACAGAAATGCTCCCCGCATCATAACCCTGTTTCATAGAAAATTCATAGCATTTTCTCAGGAAATTCTTCCATGAAATCACCATGATTATATCTTTTTTTCTTATAAGTAAAAGCAAATTTGTCATTCCTTCACTTTATAACTACGCAAGCCATGTTACCTCTGTGTGCTATCTTTTCCCCAAATGAATTTATTCTTCTCCTTTGTTTACAAAAAGTCCAGAAGTGCAAACATTTGTAATATGTTTGCATTGTGAAGGACGAGCAAAAAAAGATGTCAGATCTACTAAGACATAGCCGAGCTGTCAATTAGCTATGGTACATCAGCATCTATGGATGGAAGGCAAGACCAAGGTGAGTTTCTTCTGAATGCAGGGGAGCCCTTGTGGGTTACCAGGTAGTTCATTCCCCGCAGGAGAAAGTATCTAGCCTAACTTCATGGTAAATTGTTATACTGGAAGTCCCTTCCATAGGTGACAAAACAGTCTCAGAACTGTCTCTCCCGCTGCAAGGGGAGTTGTCTGTACTAGGTCATTTCATAGGGTTGAAAGCAATAAATGTTCAGTGTTATGATACAGAATTGCATATTTGTCAGGCCACTATGATTATCTTGTACAAGCCATGAAAACTGAAAATGAGCTGATAAGGTTTCTATTGAAGCAGTAAATTGCATCATCTTTTGTTAAAATTAATTTTTTAATCATTAACTTACTAGATTGTTATCTGGCTCTGTAACTAATCCCAGTTTTATTTCTTTGCCAAAGCCAACAGTTAGAACATTTAAATATCAAATGTACTCTCTATATAATAAAATAGATTTTATGACTTGAAAGTAAAGGATGATAGTAATATGCACGATATGCAAGATCAATGTTCTCTTTTAGGAGCATTATTTAATTACTGGCTTTTCAAAGAAAAGTGTGAATTCAGTCAATTCTCTGAAACTTTTCAGCCACTGTCCAGGATGCTTTCATTGTGAATGACATTTGAATGGGATACATATATAATGGGATACATATATTCATCTTATTAGGCATTCAAGTGGGCATTCAAACAGAAATGAAGAACCTATTTCCTCTGTGCTGCTGCATGAAAGCTAGTCACCTTTTTGACAGTGTATTTTTTCTTTATTAACTACCTCTCTACACCTCTGCAAAACTATAGGAGACATTCTATCAATTTTGAAAACTTTAAATTAATTTCAAATAACAATACAAAATCTTCTGGGTGTTAGATCCTGACTTGCAGATAATATTAATCCAATTTGGGACACCTGCTGTGTTATTACCTTGCTAGCTTCATATAACTACAGCACATACCTCTTTATCTGAATTAGGTATGCTGGTCTCCCTTCATACTCAGTGGAGGAAAAATAAGTCTTTCTAGGGCATTCATTTGATATATTCTAAACATTGACCTTTTGATAGGATGGATTGTATCCTTATGTTCCTCTGTCCTTCACTATAGGAGGAGCATAAAATAGCTATTTTAGAGGTAGGTGACCGTATGTATAGATATCTACAGCTGGTCAGATGAATAAAACCTTTTTACCTGACTGACAACAATATCCTCCCTGAAAAATATCTCAAGATATAGATCACTTTTTATGATAGAATGTTCAGAAAAAGTCTCCTGGGACAGGTGAAAATATGTCTCTGGTTATGCAAAATGTTACTGGAGCAGCACCATTATAGAATACTAAGTGTCTTCAAAAGTTTGCAAATGTAAAACAAATATAAATCAGATTCTCTGTCCTCCTCTCCTTTTGACTGACTATTTAAACTGATCAAACTAAGCTGAAAATCATCACTGGAAAGGAAAGTCAAATGTTCAGCCTTTTGTATAAGGGATTTGATGAGCTGAAATGTTTACAATATGTCTGTATTAGTCCACTTATTTTATTCAGTTCAACATTGTTATACACATAAAATCTAACTTTCTTGCACACCGCTGGTGATTTGCTAATAAGACATAATTTTATTTAAGCAGTAACTGAGAAAATGAAKGCAATCAAGTTTTCTATGCATAAATAACATGACCTGTTTTTTCTTGATAGCCTTCAAAAGAAAAAACAAAATAGCCCTTTCACTTTTAATGCATTTTACTATTTCTAGGGTTAAGTAATCCCCATGGAATACAGTAGTTCCTCATGAAACAAATTGCCTCATTCTTTAGTTTTTCTTGGAAAAGTGTCCCCATCTGTCTGTCTATTTACCTTTCTAGCCATCTCTCACACTCTATCCAGAAAAAAACTCCTCTCTTAGATATGTATCTTGGGCATCAAGGATTGACTTGGACAAAACTGAAGCTTTGAGTTTCATTTTAAGAAAAACAGAAGTGCAAATGTGTGTGTATATGTGGCTGGTAGTCTGTACTATTTCTGTGTACTTTTGGTTTATGTTCAGATCACAGTATTGTCAGACTGCTACTTTCCTTAAATAATAAAACCATGACTTGAGTTAGAGAAGCTCCAAAAGAAGCACTTATAACTGGTTAACTCTATATGTATTTTGCATTATTTTCTGTGGTTAAAAATACTTAGTTTAGAAAAATAGTAGTAAYGCTTATCAACCTAAATATTTGAATACTTTCCCATGCACTTATAAATGCACCATAGATATACAATATGAAACCATTAAAACTGGAAGCTGACTTTCAATGCTATATATTCCTTAACTAGTGGATACTCTCTAAACAAACACAGTGGAAAAACAGAGTGAGGAACTTCTGATGCTCACTGCACAGGCAACACCATCAGTCTCTCCTGAAGACTAGATTAAAGGCTAGACTAAAATCCTTTAACTATTTTCCTGCAGAGCAATATTAAAATACCTACCAGAAGGCATCACTGCTGCTGGTAATGACAAGCATGTGTCAAGGGCCATCGCAGGGAAAATTGTTCAGGGAGAAGTTCTTGCAAGTGCACAGTCAGGTGTAACTGCTTCCCAGAGTCCTAAAAATAAGAGAGAGAGAGTATATGGGCTACTTTCAGCGTTGAGTCGGCCTCAGGAATTAGCAGGCTGGTTCTGCTTTCATTTTGTTTCCCATTCTTTGGAAAAACTAAACTTTCCTTTTATTTTTCAGGGAACAGGAGTGTTTTCTCAAAGAACTCTGAGAAGTGTATCAGTAACGTGACATTATATATTAAAAAAAATGCAAAAATAAAAGTGGAACAGGAAAAGGCTTCTGCTAATTTCCACTGAGAAAAAAACATCCTTTTCCAACTGTGTTTTAGTAGCTCATAGGAGAAAAGAAGCAGAGAAAAAAATCCATGGTAACTACTGTCAAAGCTGAAAGGGTTGAGGGAGAGTGATAAATTGTCTCCATAACTAACCTCATTTGTCTCTGCTAGCTTTTCTGAAAGCCTGGCCTTCTTCATGTGTTGCCAAGTGGGAGCTACTCAGGGATCACTGATAGTGATGGTGGCAGCAACAGCTTTCAGTCTCTCTGGTTGCACATATGGACCATTTAATAGTCCAGTCTGAGAGCTTAAGCCCATTTCTCTTCACTTTCTTCATCCTCCTACCTTACCACTGTAACCCAGTTGGCCAACCTTATGGCCCATATTTTCTCTGCCCTTATTGAATGATACCTCCATGTCAGAGCTTCACAGCTATGTTTCCAGATGTGTTTACTCTTGAGTATCTGCCCAAACATTGAAGGACTGGGCTCCATCTGCAAAGTAAGCCAATATTTCTTTGGATATGGATATAGATGGATACAGGAAAATCTTGTTTTCTTTGTCTTATACTTTAAGGAAATTGACAGACTACAGGTTAAAAATATTTCTTTCCTTGAATGATTTCATCTTCTGTGTCACAAACTTGTAGATACTCCATTGCTAAAAAAAAATTAAAAATYTTTATTGGGATCTATTTTATTAGTTAGTTTATGGATAGTCAGACTTTTTGTTTCCTTATACCAGTTATAATCATTGCACGGTTTGCTTGCTGTTATATGAATATTATTTGGGTGCCTGTAAGCAGTTCAGATTTCTCTTAATTCAATGTTTTCATTTGTCCTGTTTCCAATTACATTTGGAACTATTTTATTGACTGATGTGTAATTCCTTTAAAGTGTTTTCTTCTAATTAATATAAATAGAGAGTAAGTAATTCAATTTTTTTAGGGGATTTCTTATTTTCACTTGTGGCTATAAACTGATAATAAAAAAAACTAATTGCAACAGATTCTAATTTTGAAAATAAAGAAAAACAAAACCTCTAGGTTTTACATTTTATTAGATCTCAGACTGACAACATATATTAGAAAGAAGGTCAGTTTTTAACTAAAATAATTGTATGTTCACACATGGACCTCACTTATGTGCACACTGTGGCACAAATTCAAGGATAATTATATTCTATAAATTGTGCCCCCGCAAACAAATCAGTAAGAAAGTAACTTTAAAACTGTGGCTGCAACTAATCATGTGTGTAATTCCCCAGATGCTCAGTGGTACACATTGGTTCTTTTGGCAGGGAAGCCCAAATGCAGAAAAAGGGCTGCTGAGGAGCTGAATTCTGCCACCTGATGGATGTTCATCTACTCCTGCCTCTCTCATCATGCTCTGAAGGTATCCCAGTAATCTCACTATTTTTCAGCTTTCCCCAAAACCTCTGAATCCCAAACCCAAGAAATCCCAGCCTTGCCATCCCATATGTAATCATCTTCAAAGCAACCCTCTCGTTATTTGCATAAATTTTCTACGGCTGTGTGTGCTGATGGTTCAGCTGGACCTTTGCTAAGGAAACCTTGTCAGTATTTGCAAAGGATAGTTTACTGCAGTTTTACAGTAATACATGGTTATTTTGCCAGAGATGATGGGAGGGTGGCTTCAGTCAGGTTGGAAAAAAGTTAGGTTCTAGTTTTCATTCAAAAAGTGATTGTGGTCCTTTGGAATTGAATCTTGCTTTGCTAATGTGAACATTACAATGAGATTTATAGAGTCTATCAACTCTGTTCCAGTAATCCATGATAGTTTCTGGTCAGAACTGGTGGTCTGTTCTTACTCCTCAATATTGTTGTGTCAAGCCTCATTATCCACAGCCAATGAAGCTGAAGAAATAGGGGAAAGYCTTACCTCCCACATCACATCACTGATAACATGAAAGGCCCACCTAGTCCTGTTCTACAGTTACTATTGTCTCAGGAGTCATTGGAGGGACTTTTTAGGACTGCTCAGATACCAGCAACTGGGTAGGAACAGAAATCTGTTGAGAACCTAGAGTGTCAAGGGGCTAGGCTTGAGAGCAGCACAAGGTCTGCTTAAGGGACAGATGATGTCTGGCCAGTGGGACAGCTTTGGCGCTGGGATATGGGACTGGTGGGACATAGTACACCCCAGGAAAGGGTAGGTGTAACATACACCAGGTAGGTGTATGGGAAGTCCTAGAAGCATCCTATTTSCCTCCTCTTGCCCTGTCCCTTCTTCAGAGAGAAAAGGGAATCCCAACCTGGTCACAAGTGTGATCAGATGTGCTGTGTAGGCAGCAGCAATAGCATGTATGTCAGGCTAGAAACTCAGCTGGATGACAAAACATTTAATGACCTGGGCCTGTGCTATCTGAGCACAGCACGTGTGATCCCCTCACGATGTAGCATACCTACCTCTTGAAGAAGTTAGGCTTTCCCAGATATCTGTATCCTAGTCACCATTCCCACCTGGAGTCATTTGGACCACCTGTTGATGCAGCTATGTTAAAGTAGTGTTGCATTTGAGAAGGAACAGAAGAGGGATTGATCTGGGTCTGATCTCAGAAAGCGGCCAGTAAAGGATAGCCGGGAACCCTATTTCTCTGGGACTTTCTGAGCCAGACTGAAATCTTTGTATTTATTCAGGAGATTTGTTTTTAAAATGGCTAAATAAATTCTTCATATTTCTGTAGCCAAAATTCCTGCTGTTTAGTTATAGATTATGACAAGAAATATTGCTGCAAGCCATTCCACTCCATCAGAAATATCCAGCCTCAACCAAGCTAGCTAAAACTCTTTGCATCACTGGGATGCAGTGGGGATGAAGGAACCGTACGGTCTAGTTGGCCTAATGATCTCATGGAGGATGTTGGTAGAGGTTAGGCATCTCGCTAGTGGTAGCAATCAACACAGCTCTGCATTAAGGTCAGAGCTGAAGCTGGAAAAACTGTGGCAAATACTTGTTAAGCAGCTTGCTCACATGCAGGAGAGGGCAGCAAAAGTGAATGCTAGGAGGCTGTCTGATGAGGCTCCTGGGAAGCAGAAGCGTGTGGGACAGTTTGCATAGTGGACAACCTGAATCGCCACGAAGGCCCTAGGTCCATCCTGTGTTGTTGGCTGGGGCATTCCAGAATGTATCTCAGTGCTGTGGCAGTAGAAGTGCAGGTACCATTTCAGAGTTTATCAGGCATATGTGATGCCTTTCAGTAAATAGATATCATCAGATCTACTCTAACTTCTGTTTCTCCACTTACTCTTTTCCATCGCCTTTCATTCTTGTGCTAACAAAGATTCTGCTCTGCTTACAGCAATGATAATAATAGTGATRTAAAACATCATTAGAAGAAAATGATGGCTAACTAGTGATATCTTCAAAGAGAATTCATGCTCAGGCGATTTCCTGTCAACTTGATCTTGAGCAATATGATGATCATTAATTATGCTTATAATCAAAATTAACATATGATGGACTTTGATACTAGGACACTGTCTTCAACATAAAAATCAAGGACAATGAATAATTTGCTAGATCTTTAAGGTCAGCTTTGTAATTGTACTGCATTAATTTAATTACTCCAATTTAATCCTTTAAACCTGCTTCTGGTCATGTTTGAGTCTGTGTAATACATGAACCAGGAGCATGCTAGAACACCAAAAAAAGTATGTCATGCACTGCCAGTAGAGGCAAATTAAATCTTTGTGAATTATTTGAAAATAAATGGTGTGTGCATGTGTAAGAGTAACCCATCTCTCTACTACCCTGCTATCTAGCAGAACTTAGTGCATTTATCCTTACCACATAGAAACTGTTTTACAGAGTCATAAAAAAGTCAAATAATTTATTTAAGGTTATACATAAAAATAACTGCTGTATTGTAGTATATGTTCCATCTAGTTGGGATATTACTTTTGCCACACTGATTTTTCCCCACTACTTTCTAAATTTATTCTTGGTTCACACTTCCTAAGTATTTTTTCTCTGTTTGGCTTCCTCCATAGTTTGTTAATGTTATTATTAAATTACAAATCTTCTTCTGTTCTGAGATCAGAAATGACTAGAAACAAGTAAGGTGATGCAGAAGTAGACTTTGCATATAAAGTCCTGGTCCCCATAAAGGGAAATAAAGAATAAAATTCCTTGAAAGAGGGTGCAGCTTCATTATCTGCTGTTACTGAAAGGGGCATTAACCACTCCTCCTCTGTCACATACGCTGAACAATTTTGTTCCATCAGTTTCAATCCCTGAGAAGATCGTAACTGAAAACTAACCAAGTAGACTGCCCTCCCGCCTCTGCCCAAAACAAATTTTCAGTGAGCCAGATATCAGTGAGTGCATCTGACTCATGTAAAGGATTGCACAGGACAAGCAAGCAAGAAAAGGAGCCAGAGCAGACCTCAATGTTGGCCAAGCTCACCATGAAACAACAGTCTCACTATTTTTCTTCAAATACATTCACAAACATGCAGGCTGAAAAACCTGTTTGTTTGCTAAATCATGTGTCACCAAAAGCTGTTGAAGGCATTGAGCAGGTAGGAAAAAGTGCTTTATGTAATGACAAAAACATTTGGACAGTAATCAAAACTTTTTGACAGATAATCTTTCAATGATCATTTTCTTAAAAAAAAAATTTAACTCATTTTATAGATGGTACAGAACTATTGGATTATCTGTTTGACTCTCAAAGATATAGGCATCACTTTCAATTAAGATGTCTAATTTTAAGCCAGCAAATGTAAGCATCTAATGTTATGCTTTGACAATGAATTGTGAGCTGGAATGAACAAGCTTTACACTGTCATTGTCTGGTCTCATAGATGAATGCTCCCTGAGGCAAATTAATGTCTTTTATTCTGATGTGTATATTCCTCTAGAATTACCGTTGTTTGTCACTTTTGAAGATACTATAATCTTTTTTAGGCGGGCATTTTATAACGGTCAGGCAAACCTTTACAGTAAAAAGTTGGCTAGATCTTCCTTGGCAACAGTCTAAATTGAATCCAGGTGCATTCCATGATCTTCCTTGATGCCCCAGTATTTTTCAGTTTATTATTCTGTTACTTGCTCTGAAGCTAATTCAATGTAACATAGGGACAGTCTAGAGATATAACAAATCCACAAGGCATTACCTCTAATTTATTAAAGTTAATCCTCTGTGGAGGTATTCTGCTGAATCACTCAGTGATTTTCATCAAGGAGAACATTGAAATTTCTAGGTCTGCCAGTATGCCAGTAAATCATTTGCACATATGACCATTCAGCCCTTCTTATGCCAGACAAATAGGCTCCTAATTTCAGTGGTAAACAGCATATGGCTAATGTCAAGAGTTCCATAATCTTATCAAATGAAATGCGTCTCTCTTCTGGCCCTTTTAGTCTATGTCACTCTTTGGAAGGAGGCTACTACTGCTTTCATACGGAGCAATTACACCTCTTACAGGCCATCAGCACTGGTTTGTTTTTGATCTATAAATAAAAGAATATTTGATTACTTTGGCTATAATTATGGTAAAATAAATGAGCATCAGTTTTAAAGATTTTGGAATAATAGATGACAAATAGACGTATCTAATTGTTGTCTGATGTGCGTCTTCCAAGCCTGCCTGATCAACCAAGTTAGATGAAGCTTGAAAATGCTTTTATAAGGGTAATAATATAATAAATTTTCTTGTTACTTAAGTAGGGAAGATCTTTTTTGTTTCTTTAGATAAGATTTGCAGGATTTACTTTCTTATCAGTTATAAAGCTTACTTTGAAAATCACATCCAAATTATTCTGTTTCAAAGCTTTGTGGGCAATGATTTTTTTAGGCACCATGGCAATTATTATTTAGATCATTTAACTAGCTGAAGAATACAGACCAATTAATTTTCTCTTCAGTATCGATTATTATCAAGTATTTTAACTTTTCCCATGGTTTCTTCAGCTTATTTCTATGCTGTTGTAATAGCCGAAACAGATTTCTGCTGAATCAAATGAGTACAATACCTTGCTAATATTCTTCTTATAGGCAATATGCAATATTTATTTTCTTTACATTTATTCACGATGCTCTTAAGTATTGATAATTTTTAAAATATCCTATTTATACTAATATTGTAGTTTTTAGTAAACCTTCCTTGAATCTTTCTTTCAGATTGTTGTCAAATGTGACATCCCTTGACAAACACCAGGTAATTTCCCAACTCCAGTGCCCATTGCTTTTCTACAGTTGTAGTTCAGTGTACATAGAAGATAGCCGGGTGGCTTGACATAGCATTCCTCTTTACAAGCTTTAGTAATCAGGGAGTAAGCAGGAAAATAACGGTGATGCAATAAGTGATCGAAGACATCCTGATAATTTAAAGGAATGCAGCAATGAGGAAATGTTAGATTACAAACACATTTAGATTTTAACGTTCTGCAGTCCCAAATTCTTGATGCCAGAGAGAGAATTTTCCAGGGCGTTTTCTCTGCAGTTTCAGTCCTTTCATGGTACAAGTTTGCTAGAACTGCTTAGGTGAGATCCTTACTCTCCTGGGAAAGGCATAGCTGACATGCATTCGAGTGGAAGGCATGAACATAGCACTTTCTACTCCTTAACTGACACACAGCTCATTGGAGACACTGCATAACATAACTGAGAACAGGCAAATCTAGGACAGTCATAAAAATCAGGTGCCAAATCTCAGATGAGAATTTGAACTGATATTCATTGACAGAAACAATTATTTAAGTTTAGTGATAAGGTAATAATTACAATATTTCCAAAATTATATATTGCTGATCCTTATGGTCTTCCAAGTACTGTTGAGCCTTAAAAAGAAAATTCATTGTCAAGGTCAATCCTCTGACCTGAACAGTTAAGTACTAAATATAAAGCAAAAGCAAGCTACATATTTTGCTTGTGCTACTTAAAAATAACTCCATCCATAATAATGTAGAGCTGTCTTCAAATGAATTAGAGCATTTGCTTTTTCTAGCATGTGAAAGATCATCAGCATTCTATAAGTTATTCCGACATCTTCCTTAGAAAGGAGAAAAAGAGCAAATGCCTAGTACCACCGTATATAGAGTAAATTTCTATTATTGTTGCTGCAGTGTCAGCTGCGGTGTTAACTATGTAAAAGAAAAAACTATTTTGATTCTATGGGATAAAACCAATATATTAAAAATTAGTGTTCTTTCCAGACAGTTGTAGATTTTTAATGAATGACAATTCATACCATAAATTATTTTAGTTGAGAGAAAAATGTTTCAAAACTATTGCGAAAGAGAACTGATACTAACTAAAATCTTTCTGGCACAACTGCAATGATGTGTGCATTTGGAGATTTCCCAAAATTATCTTGTTATGATTTTCCATTTTATTCTTGACTTACCTAATACTATCCATATAAATGATTGCACTGATTAATTAATTTTGCTACTCAGAAAGTTTGTTGCTTCAGGGGATTATTGCTTTTCTGATTTTATGATTTATGAAACACTTGTTATGACTCATTAATTTTTATGCCATAGTATTTACTGACATACTGAAGTAATTATTAAAAAAATGATTCTAAAATGATACCGTAATAGTGTTTATGTTTGATGTAGAAGGAAATTAGGTCTTTGAATGTTCATCACTCAAAGTTTCTTGAATGCATCTAACAAAGAAATAGCAATTTGAATTGAAGATTGTTGTATGAAATATTTTGGTCTTCCTAAAACTAACTTTCGCTTTTGCTGTCTTAATGTTAAATGACAATGAGAGCAAACTGAATACACCAGCTCTAACATCCTCTGTGATTTGCCTGGGCCAGTCAACAGGAAGCAAGGTATATTTTGTGTGGAAGAGGGCAAGTGTTTGTACACACATAAAACAAGGGTTTATGTTCTGAAACTTGCTACAACTTCCTGTTCGCTTGCCTTCTGGAAGAATGCATGCAATAGGAGGACAAATAATGCCTTTTTCAGATGGTATTTGTGAAACTGAAGTGGCTTGTAATTTTTTAACATTATTCAGAGAATCACAGAAAAATAGTTCTTCAGCTGCTTGCCACGTGCTTCTCTGCTAGTGAAATTAAGTGCTGTTTTGTTAAATGATGCGAAAATCATAAGTAACGATGGCATTCATTTAAACTAGTCTTCATTAATTAAATGTACTTTTGTGCCTGCTAAGTGAAATATGTATCTTTTAGATGAGCAGCAAAACTGACTTGCTGCATTTACCAGTCAGTATTAGGACACAAATATTTCCATGACAGCAACAATTTGAGAATTATAAATACACTATGCCTATCTTTTCAGGTATAAGTAAGATATTTGAAAGATTTATTTTGATAACATTGATAAGAGAAAGGTTTCTAAAATTCCTCCCATTCATCAGAGTCTCACTGTAGTTAAAGCATTCTTCAAATGCCATCGTTTTTCATAACTGTTGCTCAGTGGAGTTATCACAGCCTTTTACCTAAGGCAAACAATCACTCCTGATGATTAGATACTTTTCAGTAATGGATATTGTAACCTAATTTAATGTCCTAAATTGTTGTTTGGCTATACTTGCAGGCTGTATCAGCACGAAAAGGATAAGTGGTATTTGTGCAGTGAGCAGGCCCTAATAATACTTACCCAGGTTTGCTAGACTGAAGGAAACCATTTGCAACTAACTAATGTATGCAATCAATTTAATGTCATTTTCTGATTATGGTATCCCTACCAACATGCTTTAAAATATTTAATAAATTGTTTCCGAAATTCAATAAATTATTGGGCACTGAATTTGTATTTTACTGTTTCTGGTGCATGACTGGAAGACTTCTCACAATAAGAAATACAATTCTCTAGATAGCCAGATGGACTGGAAAACACAGAGTAAAATCCTTTTATGCTTGATAGCAGACACTTCCTCTTATGYACCAGTGTTCAGTTGTTGGTAAGTTTGCCAAAGATTTACCATCTTTGTGGGAATTTTTCAATGCTGTGTAATTACTTCATGTTGACTTGTTTGAGAATATTTCAGTCAGAATGACTCAGCCATTGCCAAAAATGAGCCTATAGGAAAGTATGTTCCCTTGCCCAGACAAATATTTATTATTTTTTTTTTAAACAAAAGAATGTATGTTACCATCAGGCCCTTAAAAATTGGAAGAAAAATGGCTTTGCTTCCAGGATATATCTCTTGTTCTTCCTCTGAAATAAATTTATTCAAATTCAAAATGACTGTAAAGCTCTTCAGATCTGTGTCTATTAAGCCTTTATGCATGTTCACAACTTAATTCCCTGAAAATCCTGACTGCAATTACTATCTAAGTTGATTTTAGACCATATTACTTGATTTTCAGGAACACTGAGCACTCGCTTCTTTGCGAAGAGCATTGAAAAATATGGGTTGGGATAAGTAAGCAGCTCATTAAGTAACCGCAGTCCCTATAGTGAACCAAGGGAGTTAGAGGCCTCATTGAAAAATAATATCCACTTCCTAAATACAGTATCATGCAGAAATAACACAGATTGCCAAATTTTGATTACAGATGTATTTTCTCCCTTAATGTTCTGAGTACTTACACATGAACAGGCACAGCAAACCTGTACTGTAACAGTGTTCTTTTCATATTGTTTTTGTGTGTAGTGTATACATGTATGTTTGCAAGACTGTTCAAAATACTATTTCCATAAATTCTCTTACAAATAAAAGTTTACTTGATCAGTGTCTTAGAAGGAAACTGAAAAGGTGCATTTGTACAGGCATTTTTGCTCAGATTTTCCAAAATGCATTAAAATGTAATATGTGCTCAATTTAAAGTTGGATAACTTTAAGGATCCTTTAGTATCTTCGAGCAAGGAACACTCGTGCAGTAATAATACAAGATAAAGAAAAAAAGAATCTCTTCTGATTTGTAAAAAAGTCTTTGTGCCATTTTTCCRTTAGTCTTCTCCCATCTAGATCTTAATGAAATACTGTAAGAAAGTAATTCCACCCTGTTTTCAACTTTGTTGAAAACAAACAAGACATAGTCAGAAATTTCTTAGGAAACCATTTTTAATGAGGAATCTTCCTCAATTTTCTGCTCTCTTTTTTTTGTAGAGACAACGAAAGGGGAAGTCTGTAGCATGCATAGTGTTAGTCATAGTGTTAGCAGCTGGTCTTCTTTTGACAGTGCCAGAGTTAGTTAGGCAATTACAAGAGTGCAAATTGAAACAGAGTGATAAGCAGCAAAGGAAACCCATAAGGCAGCAAAATTTCTCCCTTCTTGATTCCTTCCTGCAATAATTAGCACTGCATTGCAGCTCTGGGATTCAAAACCTTGATGGATAGGATGGAAATGAAAAGGCAAATTCTAAAGAAAAAGTGACAAGATGAGAAGAGGGCATGAGTCTGAGAGAACAAGGAAAGAGGAGCAAAATCTGAATTCAAGCCTGCAGACTTGGACTCCCAGAACTACTTTGATTCAGCAACCAAGACTTCAAGGACAGATTCAAATTGAGTATATGAAGAGACTAAGATCTGGGGAAATATACTACCTTCTGGTGATCTTCATATGTTTAGTACAGCAAACAGCACTCCCTCTAGACCTGCTACTGTTAATACACTCAACTACACAGAATGATTTAGGACATCTCTAGGAGAGTGCTTTTTTTCTCTTGTGCCTAAGGTCTGAATTTGGAACATAGGTTTTGGTAAACTGGAAGAGTAACGACTTAAATGTTCACAAACTCTCGGACTTGGGGAAGTACAGGAAGGAAGGCAAACATCAGGAGAAAGTAAATAAAGGAATCTACAGTTTCCTTTGAATTAACATTTTGCTTCTTTGCACTGAAGTTACTACAAAGGTCTGGAAGATGAGTTTAAGTGGTCTTAGGGTCTAAATAAAGAGACATTACAGTTCACATTAGATCCTGAAGCAGGGCAGTTACATAAGCCTGGGGAATGGACTGATGCCCTGCCTGGCTTACTAATAATGGGTCAGAGCACCACATCAAATTTCAAGTTGAAGCGAAGTGCTGCTATGTGGCCCAAAAGGTTGTGCGTGTGGCCACTTTGCTTGTTCACATCTCCATATTTGCTGTGGTTGGTCATATGACATAACATTTCTCTGCTCCCATATGATGGTTAATGCATTTTAAACTGGGAAGTATTAAAGAACAACTAGCAAACTATCATTACTAAATGTGGATGCTCACTTAATTGCTTTAAGGAAGGTGTCCAAATTCTATAACAGAAGTTACAGAAAGTATAAAGAAGTTTATATATATATATATATATATATATATTTATATATATATTCCTCTATAAAGACTTTATTTGTTAAAGAAAAAAAACAAAACAAAATTGGAACCATAAATAGTTCCACCTTCCAAGCAGGGCATTACCAGTCAGTCAGATGAAAGTTTTTTGATATGTTTTTAAGTGAAGCATGCTGTTTGGAGTTGGCAAGTCTTTTGGCARTACATTTTGTTTCAACCGTGGTAAAGACAAAAAAGAAGCATTTCTGATATATCACTGATTATTGATGAAATGACATTTGGCATTTACTGGTTGGTCTAAAAATTGTAGCTTTCAAAATTACAACCTTTCTGTAGTTTGAAGGGAAGTTATAATTAATATTGCAATTGTATATTTGTTGAGTCTATGTATATAAAGATGTATGCAAGTCTGTGGTATCTATTCCAGTAGGATGGACTGTACGACCTCAGAAGAGTCCCTGTCCTCTATGATTCTGTGAACAGATGTCTCTTCAACAAACAGAACTATATACAATTTAGACTAAAATTCATAGAAGTCTGAGTTGGCTCATAGAATCATTTTTATGTGGCAGTAGCCAGGTTTATTAAGTTACTACTGATAAAGAACTTTGATATGTTTGGAAGACCTAAAATCCATTTTGTAAATTTCATTTGTGATGATTTTCAAGATGCTTGCCTACTGACCAAGAAATGTTAAACACCACCAATTGGCATTCATAATATATATTTTCTTACTAGAAGAGTTAGAAACATCCTCCTTAAACTAAAGCTTAGACTGGCAGAAGCTGATAAGATCACGCTACGAAACTATCGCTCCGACGGATTGAAGCCAAAGGACTTAGCATTTAGAAGGATGATTTCTGATCATGCTCTATGTTCATTAAAACTGGTGGGAGATAAATGAGTATAACAGAGAACATAGTTTGCCCTAAGTACAAATACTGTGCAGTTACTGCACACTAATTGCAGTTACTGACAACTTGAAAATAAATGATAGCAAGGCTTCAAATTACTAGAAATTCACCAAGACTACGCAGGCCAGCTATGAGAGAGAAGACTATTGAGGAGGAATTACAGGGTCTTTTTAACTGTCAGATAGCAATTTGACAGGCAATTTACATGCCCCTTTGAATTCAAAAATAGTAAGCTGCTTAAATGACTGCTTGCAAGAAAATAGTCATGTCTGTAAAACACTTTTCCAGAAGACTTGCTAATATTTCAGTTTTCACCATAAAAAAAGAAATTGTTATAAAAGCATAAAGATGTTGTCTGGAAATTCTGATGTAATGCTTTTCATTTGCTTGATGACTTATAAGACAATAGCACATTTTATATAGAAATGCTTTTATTGTTGCTTGCTCTTCATTTCAGGTTGAAAAGCTTCTAGTATATCTTGCTAGGATTAAATCCCTTGTGTCTTAGTATTACTATTGAATACTATTAGTATYGAAAATTTTCAATTTTCAATTTATAGTAAACTTTTCCAGTGTAAACAAACAAATTAATTAACAAATTAAAGTCAGTTTAGTTGAGAAATTCTCTTTTTTGACTTAGAGCCACACCCCTGTGCACTCCTCAATTGCAGTTGTGACACAGAATAAGGTAATATCATATGGTAAGTAAGATAACAGAAGCAGAAGGCAGTGCACTAAGAACCTAAGGCAAGGGAAACCAAAATGGCAAAAATATCTTTTCACTAAAGAAATCTTATGCTGTGATCTGGTATCCTGGCAACATAGAAAATTGTTTTAAAATTGTCTGCAAGGGAGATCTATCAGAAAAAAAAAAAAATGCATGCAACTGCACAGTTCACACAATGTGTATGCATGAAGTTGATTACACACCATTTCGAAAACTACATAGAACATAACTATTATAACAAGGGTTGCACAAACTGGAGTTTTACATCTGTTATGTTTTAATGGAAACATTATATGTTCTATCAATGAATGCGCTTAGGGTGCCAAGTAATTATACTGGCAATAGCAACAGATGTTCTAAGCTGAAAATGCTGATGCCTACAATGTATTTTCGTATCAGTAAAATGGAGATACATTTGTTCCATGCATGTGTTACATTCTTAAGACATCTTTTACCTTCAGTTTAGTACTATGTATTTTTATATTACAGATATCACACAAAACCAACAAACTCAAAGATGCAAACAGTTTAAACAGTACCAACTCTATCTAAGTGCTTGTACACAAGCTGACATACAAGTATCCAATTATATCACCATTTACTATATTTTCCTAAGAATTCTTGCCTTATTCAACRTATGGAACAGACCATAATATTCAGTATATTTTCTTTTATTTTGTTTTTAACAATTTCTTCTTTTTTCAGGACAGCTTATTCAAGCCTAGCTCAAAAGGTAAAATTAGTAACTTCTTCATAAGCACCCCTCTGCCTTTTTTAAGATCAGTCTAGTGATATCTTACTTCATGGGCATTTTATTGCCATAGTATCAAAAATCACAAATGTAATGCTAAAAGTAACCTCAAAAAAGGAAGGGAGTTATCTCTTTTGTGTATGCACTTTTGGGAATGAGGAATGATGAGGAGTAATAGCTTTGAATTGCTGCAATCAGATTTTAGTCAAGAATTAAGAAAAAGATTTCTAGCTGTGAGGACTGCAAACACTGCATGCCTTGCCTAGGGAGCCTGTGGAGTCCCCGTCATTAGAAGTTTTGAAGAACAGTCTATGCTCCCTCTGCCAGGGATGGTTCAGATACAGTGATGCTGCTCTGGGAGCATGGGCTGAAGATCTTGAGCCTGTTCCAGCCCTAATTTCTCTGCCTTCTTTTTTTAAAAAATGCTCCAGAATACTTGGGAAGTGACAAGCAGATGTGATCTAACGACCATGCAGTTGAGAAGACCTGAAGTTTCTAAGTATTTAGTATTTGTATGTGGTGGAGTTGCACAGGCCCATTCAGACCTTGTTCTAGTTTCTCATTATGATAATTGTTTTTTTCATGTTCGTATGGGCTTTTGTCCCTATTTTCATTATCAGCTTATAACCTACTGACTGACGTGTTTGAAAATGTCCAGTCCTGCTGAAAGTCAACCTCATCATCCAGTTGGTCTCTGTTTCCCCTTTGGGACTGCTTCTCTTTTCTCTCTGTTTCCAGTCTTTTTTTCTCCTCTGATGCAAAAATCTTAATCGCACAACCAAAACCCAATCTTATAATGGAAAGTATTGGAAACCTTAACTAGGAGAGGAACCTGAGCTATACCTGTGAGAAATTAGACCGAACTGCGGAATTTTTATTGCTCTGCCTGATAATCCCATGGTCAAATGATTATTTTCTTTTATGATTTACTGGAGCTTGCAGTCTATCGGTATTTTAATAAGTGGATCTGGGCAGGAGCAGGGCCATGGCRGGGCTGGAGCTGGCACTGCTGCGGCATCACGGGGCAGCAACTGATGGCCCCAGGCTGGGCCGCGATGGGGCTAGGGCTGAGTGGGGGGAAGCGGGGGGACAGGGACTGGCAGGGCTGGGGGGGCCGCGGGGGTCTGACAGTGCAATTCAAAGCACTTGGCAAATTCTCAGAAAAGTCACCGTATCAGAAAAGCCTGTAAGTAGATTTTCTCAATTATCTAGAACAGAACAACAAAAATTGAAACACTGTATGGTAAAGGTGGTGGTAGGCAACGCTTGTTGCATTTCTTTGGAGGACCCAAACCTTTTCCCTTTCAAAACAAGGAAAAAGGCATTAGGATTGTGTTGCGCAGCCCCCTCCTTCCTGCTCCCTCTCCTCCCTACCCCCTTCCCAACAGATAAAACTAATGTTAGGTGTTTTATAAAGAAAATTTCACTACTTAATTTCAATCAGTCCCTGCAGCTCTCATGGCATCTCTAGTTGGACAATTTAGAAAAGTGAAGATGAATTATTGAAAGGTAAAATACACTGAAGTAGTGTACTCATTCAGAATTAAAGATATTTTAACTTACTAAAATGTTTAAGTGAAATAGAAACATTTTTTTCCTCTGGAAGAGTACTCAGATGATGTTTTAATGCATGACAGCTTTGTATCTCTAATTAATTCATATATTCTGTACATTTAATAAACCTTTGTTTTATATATGATAATTCTCACATGATTTTACTTTATCCGAATTCCTTGAAATTCAGCTTCATCTTTCTCATTTATGGGAGCGTGTGCAAGTGAAGAGGGTCCAAAAAGGCCATTTTGCTTTTATAGCAAGTATTTATTTGTTAAATATTTTAAAATATTTGTATAATATATATAGTTTTAACGTACTTATTTGTTAAAGCTTTTCTGCAAATTAAATACAAACTTTTAGCTTTAATATGTTTCCCATACTGTATTAAAAATCTTAACGCTAAATTAGCTGATTGTTGGCTTAAAGATTGACTAGAGCTACCTCCACTTATATGGAAGATCTCTTTTAAACTTATTTGGAAGATGACTAATAAGAGATGCAATTCATCAAGGAGTATTTGTGCTCAGCTCAAAACAGGTGAGACTGCACTTTGTGTTAAAAGATGAGGGAATCTCATCTCCCTGTATGAGGTGGCTTTCTTCAGAAGGATTTCCCAGGAGTTTTTTTTGTTTTTTTTTTATCTTGCACTGTGTTTTTTTTCCTTTGAGAAACATTTTCCTTTGCTTAATCCAGAGAGCCATTCCCCTGGGCCTTCTTGATTTTAGCAGAGAAGTTTATTTATGGCTCAATATATCTGATCTGTCTTACAGGTATGTTTCATTTTAATAAAATTATGACTCTTTTTATGTGAAATAAATACTTAGAAAACACTGTATTCGTAACTCTCTAAATGCCACAAGCTGGCATAAATTCAGGTAATAGTATATTGCAATCTCATTATTTCACTGTATCACAGAGTTGTGTATTCCATATAGTTTATGATCTTTCTGCCTCTAAAATATGCTCCTTCCTCTGGGCTTAAATTTAAGTCACTGAACAAGCAAATTAACTGATGAATTCAGTAGTAGTACCCTAGAGTCGACAGGTCACTGGACTACGTGAATCCAGCAAAAACATTATTTTATATGAATGAAAATTTAAAAATTTACAGCAGAAGAGAAGACTTAGAGAAGTCTGAACTTTATTTGCATTCACTGGGAGTTTGTGCCGGTGCAGATTACATCACTTTAATTTCATTATCAAATTTAATATCACCAACTTCAGTGGGAAGAAAACTGAACCCTAGCAGAAAGGAGAAAATGGGGAAAGGGAAAAAAAGAGCAATTGAAATAATCATCCTAAAGCGCTTGTTCTACTTCATACTAATTTAGTCCTTCTAGGCTTTGACTGGCAACAGCAAGGGCCAGTTGCAAATTTTAGGAATCAGTATAAAACACCGGTTGCTCAGCCAGCAACCTGGGAAATGTTAACTAATCCACTTGCAAACATGGTTAGATACACAAGCAAAAGAAGGGGATAAACCAGCGAGGCAGATAAAAAGGTGATGTACAATACCTTACTCTTAAAGTACAGTTGTGACTGTGAGACAGGTCTCTACTTGGGTGTCCTAGGGAGAGGAGAGCCCAGCCAGCTCTTGGCTTCCCYGTCCCCGTGGGAGCGCCCCACTCCAGTGTGGGGCCGCGGGGTGCCAAGGTTTTCGCCTTGCCCTGATGCACTGCCAGGCCCCGGTCAGGAGGAAGGTCCTGGAGGACAGCTGTTCCCGCCAGCTGTTCCCAGGAAYCACTGGAGATAAGGTATTAGTTTTTTGTTATTTCAACTCTTTGGCAAGAAGAATGCATTCAGGATTCAGGGCAACTGTAGTCCTTTTTTTTTGTGGGACAGTAAATCCTGTAGCGATTCTCCGTTACTAGAAGGTTCTTAACCAGTCTCACATGCTTCTTCCTTATCCCTAGGCTGTAATGTTTGCACTTCAGGGATGCTAACCATTGCCTATAGTATGTGACCACGCAACACAAACACATTGTGATTTAATTTCTTGGCCCAGACTGCCATACTTTTACAGTTACAAATATTTCTTCACAGCATGGCATGTTTTTTTTTTTTTTTTCCCCCCAAATGCCTCCCATAAGACTTTTATTATGATAAAGCAACATGCGTAAAATAAGCATTTCAAGTCTGCCCATTAGATGCTTCCTTGTACCTCTTCCTACCCAGTGTCACTGAGCTGAGCCTCTGCCCTGGAAGGCTGCTACTTTCTTTTTTGTTTTTTTTTTTTTGTTTATTTTTTCAGGGRGAGAAAGGAAAGAACTGCTTTCTCAGCTTACATTAATTTGTGTAATTTTATTTGGTATTTCTAGTTCTTGATATGGGAAAAGGAAAATAAAATTGAGTTATATAGGCAGAAAAAAAGATCTTGCAAAATAAAGTGGGATGGGAGGGAAATGACATATAAAGAAATGGGCAAGATATAYAGGAGATATGGGGTAGATTTAAATAGAAAGTAAAACTTCTAAGAATAAACAAAGATAAGATATATATATAGGAAGGACCTTCATTTTAAAAGATGCATCAACTGTATGTGTTGTATTTATATGTATCTCTAGCTGAATTTTTTAGTAGAATATTTATTATTTTCTAATGATAATGTTAGGTTATCACACGTCTCATGTCACAACCATACTATTAAAAGAGTGCAGTAACTTGTGTGTAGAGGGCAAAATAATCTTTGCAGAGAGAACCATTCTGTGATCTTGTTTTCCAAAATATTTCATGGGATTTTCCACTATAAGTACTTCATTTCACTGAGGACAAAAATGAAATGGGTAGATGACCATTTTCTAAAAGATGAAAGAAGACAGCCCATTTCTTCCTGAAACTTTAGGATGGTTTGCTTTAATTGTTCAGCACAAAGGATTATTTCATGCATGCTGTAGGAGACTATAGTAATACCAGAGAATGAGAACTATAAAAAAGGCCATGGTGGACGTGACAGATCTAGCCCAATGACCTCTCTCCGACAGTAGAAAAATTGGGGCCCTTGTGAAGAAATTTTAAGATAGAAAAAACACTACTTAAAAAAAATACTTACTCTGAACACTCTTCTGGCCTTCACCCTTCTGTGACTTGCAAAGTGGCTTTTCTTTAGATGAAAATGCCATTGTTAAGGGTGTAAGGTGAATAATTGTTACTTACAGAATGAAGAAAAAGCTTTTGGAGAACAGTAAACAGTAAACAAACAAAAACAGGCACAGTCTAATTCTGGATTAAGTTTTGCTTGTGATACTGTATTTCTCTTCAAGTCCGAACAGAGGCTAATGCTTCTGTTCAGATTCGTGCTGGTATCCTGGGAGATATTTCCAGATTACATGCTGAAGTGGTAGTGCTTGATAAAGATTAGCTGAAGCCATGAGGTCCTGCTATATTGGTTGGAAAAAAAAAATCTCAGAAGAATAAACCTGTTTCTTTCAGCTTTCTCCTCTCTCATTACATGCTTGGTCAGGACTGGGAAAAACATTCCCCTTTCAATTTTGTTTCAAGTTCATGAAGCTGAATGGCTAGGCTCAGATGCTTGGATGGAAGGAATATGCTTTTCTCTCAAAAACCAAGGAAGAGAAGACAGTTTTTATCTGTAGTTCTCCTTCAGAAGTATCAATCTAATTAAATCTGTGTCTAATTAGAAATGATATTTCTTTGTGTGTCACTGGTTTATATGGTCTATTTTATCTCTATAGTGATTACTACACAGGAAGCAGTGTTTTGAATTCCCCGTATTTAAAATCTATTTCTATGTTTTAGTTTAAAAATTAAAAGAGCATAAACAAATATTCAGAAGCAAGTAATTAATGTTATCTTATCTTAAAAAAAGGCAAGTAGCACTATCTCTGAAGCTTATTTTTTCCATAATTGCTTGCTATAAAGGTCTATTAGAAAAAGTGTAATTAATTTTTGGAAAAGATGAATATTAGTGTGGATGTGGAATGCAATGTTACTCTAATAATCCGAGCACTCTACCTGCCAAAAAGTTTTTTTTTTTCTATTTTGCTGAGAGTTCTTTCAAACAACCTTAGTCTTCAAATCAAAATTAAGGAAACATGGCTTTTTCATTCTATTTTCATCCTAATTCGGTTTGAAAGGTATATATTTCATTTTAAAATAATTAAAAATTAATTCCTTGTTTGATTTAATTCTGCAAGACCTAACATGACCCTTTAAAATCAGAAGGTTTCTGACAATTAGGAGTGCCAGGAAAAAATTATACTATGGTTGCCAAGGCAAAGATTCGTTACTTTTTGAAATCCTTCTTTATATATTTCATTTCATGTAATATATAATATATTATATATAATATGTAATTTTGGGAATAGTTATATACATAAGATATAATTTTCTGGGGGACAGAAGGCACCAAAGAATTTAGTTACTTCTTGAAAGCCTTCTTTATATATTGCATTTCATATAAGGAGTAGAAATTTATAATTTTGGGAATAGATATATACATAATATATAATTTTCTCAGGGAGGAGAAGACACCAAAGAATATCTTTAAAAGCTACATTTTCATATTAATTGTGAATCCTGCTGTAAGGTAGATTATAGAAAGTAGATATCCTCCCAGTACCCTGGTAGGCATGAGTGAAATAGAACATGTATCATCTGCCTTGAAATTAAGAATAACAGGAACTGTTTATTCGTTCAAAGAAAAGGGACTGCAAATAACTTTGAAGAGATCATGCTTACATGAAAACCTAAGACACAATCAAAGTTTAAAGATAAAAACGCTGTTGCAATTATGAAAGGAAATGCTAGAGCAAAAGCTGATGACATCCAAATGTGAGGCATGATGGATGTGTGATGTAACAGTATCTGAAATGCATTGTCTTTTTTTTTCCTAACCACCCTCCCCCCCCAAAACCCTCCAAGAAACCAACCCTGGGACATTTCTTAGAAAGCTCTTCAACCTCTCTTCCTCCCCCAAAGCCCCAAAACATGAAATGTCACAAAGAAAACCTCCTACATCAAAATGTTAGTTGCAAATGCAAATAGTTAGCATCATTATTAACATAGTTAATTACATTATGTTAATGTTAATTAATATTAACATAATGTTAATTATTAACAATATGTTAAAATAATATTGATTATTGGGATTTGCAGGAACTGTGCAGCTTTAATTGTATCTGCATTGGCCTTTGATAGTTTTTCACATTTTAGCCTAGTCTATTTTGTTGCTTTACTATATAGCACTCAACTTTCATTTAGCATATAGGCTATATCTCACAGGATTAATACTCTCTAATTGGAAATAGATACAAACAAGAAACAGAAAATAAAATAGATAGAATATATTTTGGAAAACATATCTGCAGTGCATTTTGTTAGCAAATACTGCTCCCTCCTGATTTATTTTCACAAGATCATACTAGCTATTATTGTCAGTGGGAAAAACAAAGTCAAGAAATATGTTATAGATAAACATGCAAACCATCTTTTTCATTAGGACATAAGCAATGTTCAGAGTACCAATATAAACAGGTTCTAACAAGTAGTTTTCATATTTTTATGTTTTGAAGATAAATCTGATATTYAAATTCTCTTCAGTTCTGTTACGGCACCCTTGATGTTACTGACAAATGGAAATTATCAGAAATGGAAGTTTCAGGATGCATAAGGCAATATGGTTCATCTCGCCTGTTCTGTGACCTCTTTGATACTCCTTTGTTCCAAGCTTCTTGTAATTCTTTCAGTATCTCATCTTGCCTCCTGAGAAGAATAGGTTCAAAGGAATCAGGGTTCGTATTCTGAAGCACTTACTTTTTCAGTAGCATCTATTTCAGCGGGTGTCTATAGATTGCATCTTTCCACAGGGAAATGAAGAATTTTCAGATACAACAACCTGCTGAATTAGTATACATGCTCTCTGAATCATTTGCTCTAAAATCACCCAAGTTGGAACTGCACATCAGTTGCTCATCACACCAGCATAATATAACCCAGTGACTGACAAAGCACTGGATGTTTTTAAGTAGTTGTAGTRTACCTTTGCAATTAATATCTGCTAATGCTTGATTGTTTTCCCAACTGACTTTGCAAGCTATCTTCTGATATTTTATGTAAGATTGTTTATCTGGTAGTTGTTCCTGTATTTATTCAAAATTGCTAAAATATGTTAAAAAAAAACAGTAATAAGTACATGTGCTTTATAATTACTTATTTCATTCTACCATCTGTGCCACCTTTCTTGTGTTGTTAAGCGAAGGAATTTTTTGACAGTCTACAGAAATTCCTAATTTTGGTTCTGGAAATCAGTCAAAACCTTGTTGCATTGTCCATCTGTGCCAAGCATTCTCTACTCAAAGAACCTCAAGAATCAGGAATATATATTTTTTCTCTTTTCCTAAGATGGATGTTGGCTTGAAATGCATAAGCAGAACCCTACATCTTATTAACCCAACACACTAATGAATCAAAGAGGTATAAAAAGGAGTAAAAATTATGTGAATAGATCATTTAAAGCACTCATATGTACAATACTGTTGCTCTTAAAAATAATATAAAATTGGTTGAGTTGATTGCTATAGAGATTAGCAATAATATAGTTTGAAAGGCTAAACCAGTTAAATAAATAAAATAAGAATAATTTTCCTCTGTGTTATTATTATTATTATTAAATTACATAATTGAGTATAAGAGAATGTATTTCTAAATACACCTGGAGCAAACCATTGGCTTACCAGAGCATACCCATATTTATCCTGTGGTTTAGCTTTAGCACACTTATGTTCACTTTATTATGTAATATAATTAAAAAAAATCTGAAACTAAGCTAATTTAGGCTAATATTTATGAAATTTGTGTTCATAGCTTAGCAAGAATGATATGGTCTGAGGTGGATAATAAATTAATAGTGAAAGCCAAAGTGACTTTGGAATTAATTTACCTCAAAAAGCTGTAAAGAGTTACCATACTCCATAAAAAAGTTCTCAATTTGCAAGGTCTCTTGCTTCCTCTGCAGCACTCACAGAAGTTTTGTGCAAGATTTGCATGTGAGTGGTATTCTAAAAATCAGTGAGCAGCAGGAATTGGAGTGCAGTGGTAAAAAGGTGCATGAAGATATGTTTCTGTGTGCAGAGTCCCATGTATCTCACACCTTGTTCAACATTGTTTCTGATCTCTCCTGGATATATATTTTGAAAGAACTGGAGCAAGAATAAAGACACAAAAAAATCCTACTGTTGGTGCAGTTGCCTCATATAATAAGATTCAGAAACTTATTGAAATCCATCATAAGAGTTAGGAGGAAATGTGTTTCTCTCCTCCTACTGGGAAACTGCTTCAGAACCTCACTGCCGCGACGGTTGGAAAGTATTTTCTAATTGCTAGCATAAATTCAGTCATGACCAGTTTCTGTCTGGTGTTCTGTTGCGAACATTATCTTTTAGTTTAAACATTTCTTTTTATCTCCTTAGTGAATATCTTGATGAAAAAGCAGCCAGATCCCCTCTGGTTTTGGGAGGGTATCAGAAATATCAACATTGGGGAACTTTAATCTCTACTGTGGGGAGAGAATTCTCCTGAAAAATCTCCTTTATGAAACTGCAGTGCAAAAAGGAAATTAATATTGATGTGACTGAACACTACGATACTTTAATATCTCACTTTCCTGGGATAGATGATTGCTAGATCTAGTTATTCCTTTCTTTGGAATAAGCATCTCAATTACTGTAAAGCTGTATTGTGTTACCAGAGTTGTAGCCAGATGCCTTCTGATCAATTACTGTGTTGTACCTGAGCTTAGTACCACTCAAATTTAAAGGCAGCAAAGATATTTGTAGATTTAATGTATTACCTTAATTTAAAAATTCTAATATTGTATAGGTCAGTCAAAAATTCAGTTAAATACAAAAAGTGGTAAGTCCTTAATGTGAGACTCAGAGACGTTAAGGGGCTTAGCACGAGCCGGTTGAAACTGTGAGGTTATGGAGAGGCTCAAATTACCCAGCGCTGATTAGCTGAAACTTGGGCGTGGGGGGATGCTGGCTTTCCCTGGGAATTGTTGCCTCTATGAGCACATCTGCATCACCAATTTAGTGCACAGATAAGTTCTTCTTAGTGCTGATGCCTTCTTGTGTCTATAGTTGATGCGCTGTACAGCCCACATCTTTGCACCACAAGTCCTCAGGTAAGGGTTTCTGTGATATCTTATTAGAGCAATTGCTGGTCAGCATGTGCTGAGGAGTTGGCAGGGAAATGTGATGTTTTTAGAAGGTTATAGAGACCCCAATTCAAACAAATGTGTATTAATGAGGTCCTTCTGTACAGATTCTCCAAACAAAGCAATCAGACTGAAAAATTTCTTACCTAACACTCATTAGCCTGCCCAGTTTGCATTGTCAGACAGCTGAGCAATGTACCTGCTATTCTGCAACTGGGTACAGCTGGATGGGAGAGGAGGGCTTAGGGAGGACTCTTTATCTTTGCTTCAAAATCATCAATGTTTAACTAATTGCTCCATATCATGTGCAATTTTAATCTATGTAGCCTAAATTAGTTTCATGCTGAAGAACAAAAATACACTCATGAAAATAATCTTTATATGTGGTGTTAAAGTATTTTTTCCTAAATTATTATGAATGTCCATCTTTTACTTATATTTATATGTATATATCTCAAAGAAGAATATCTAAAATAAACAGATAAATCCTATTATTACAACATAGCATAAGTGATACCCAAGTCATTTCAGGTCTTTTTGTTTAACTAGTTACTAAAAACTCCTTGATTTCACAGACTATGTAGCCAGCATTGGTGCTAAAATTTCTCAAAATTATAAAATTTTTCTTAATGTCTAAGCTAATATCCTGTCTTCAAATTTAAGTCCATTGCATCTTCCTTTTTCACCTTGAATACAGAGATGTATGCCCTTCTTTTATGGCAGCCTTTCACTTTTTTGTAAAATGCTGGAGTGTCCTTTACTTTTTCAGCTCTAAACTAAACAGGCTCAATTGTGTTTCAGCCTTCTTTTGTGGAACATTCTTATAGGCCTGTAATTATTCTTTTTGCTTTTCTTTGAAGTCCYTTCACTTTCAGTTTTTTGAAATGTGGTACTCAAAGCTGGACATAGTGCACAATCTGGAATCATGTCAGTGCTACTTACAGCTAGAGGAGTGCTGCGGATGGATTAAAGCCTCTGCTGCTTCCTTTACTCATCAGTATGATCATGCAGGGGTATGATGATGCTGACACGTGTTAAGCTGGCAATCTACTACAATCACTTGTTCTTTTTTCACAAAAAGTTCTAGCTAGTCAGTCATTCCCCATTCTTTGTTTTCGCAGATGATGCCTCCTGCTTAAATGTAGATGCTTGTAGATGTCCTAACTGAAAGATATTTCTTACAATTCATAAAATTCATTTTGATCCTGTTCATAAATGGAATTGCGGTACCTCCCAATTCAATGTTTTCCAACCATTTCATAGTAATTCATACCTATTTTAAATTGAAAAGCTTGTTTATGAGACAGTATCAGAGAAGCCCAGATTAAATATTAAAGACCTGATTTAAAGTCTAGATATGCATGTCTACAGTTTCTCAACCATCCACAGGCCTTTTATGCTGTCACAGGAGGTCTAATTGATTTGACATTATTTTGGATTTTTTGACAAATACATTCTTCACAATATTACTCTCCCTGTTTTCCTCCATATCTTTACAAATAGTTCAATGATTATTTTTGCAGATACTATATTATAATATATAGCATTTCCTAGATCTCCCCTTTTCCATTTTAAAAACAGCCATTATTTCCATCTCTGTAACCTTACCCTTTGCAAGTTCTCTGAGATAATTTTTTAAACTTACTGTTTTCAGCCAATTTTTTAAGCTTACTAGTATCAGTTTTATCAGCTTTATTCATTACCATCTTACCATTCTTCCCTAACAGATTTGAATGTTTTTAATTGTTAGTTGTTTATTCTTTTCAGTGAAGAACTAAATGAAAAAAAGTGCTCCTGTCATCATGGTCATTTCTCACGACCTGTCATGTCTTAGCTCACTCATTGGTATATCTTCTTCTCAGAAGAGCAGCAGATTAAGAATTTCCTTGGTTCTTTCCCCATCCTAACAGGCACAGAGAACAAATTGTGCCTCCTCAGGATCACTGAAGATGAACAGATCATGAATCAATAATTCTTGGACAATGAGGAACCTTTGCAGGATGAAAAGTCTGGTCTCTACATGATACTGAATTCCATTATTGCCTCATCAAGAAGCACTGCTTCATAAAAGTGCTAACCAAGAATATTGCAAAGAAAAATAGCTTCCTTCTGGGCTATTTTTGATACTGAGAAGTTTTGAAATTCCATCTAGAAAAAGCTAAACAAATGAATTCTCGAAATGAGAAAGGCTAAAAAAATACAAAAAGTGTGTCACTTCATGAGGCATTATTATTTATAGTTGCAGTAATGGCAACAGGATGAATGGTGATCGACTGAAATTCTACAGGTTTATTGAATTGTGAAGTTGATGAAACTTAGTATTCATGTAAAAGATTAGAGGAAAAAAGTTGAACTAAGAATTCTAACCAGTGCCACACAATTAAGGAAAACAAACTAAACAAATTAGTAGACACCCTCTCCCCTACCTCCAAAGCTGGAGTAGAATATGAGTGCAATTCACACTGAAACTCATGGGGTAAAAATATCCTGAGTTACAAGAACACAGCTGTGGAGTATTATAGCAGCATAATGGTATACAGTTGCCAGGAACTCTCTTGGTCTACAGATAATTGTACACTGACTGACCAATTAATTCAGCATTCTATTCTGGGGAATCTGTGAGCTTTACAACACGATCTCATAAAGCTATTATAAACTCTAAATCTCTGTTGTAGGAAACAGGAAAACAGTGACGGTCATAATACGACTTAGAATGAGTAAATAGTAGATTTAATAGTGCATTGGAGCAAAATACTTCTAATGTTTCCCTTCCTTTTTTTTCTTTACTCAGCTGCTTCTGTGGGATGCAAATTTCTAACAAAATTCTTTTCTCACAGATACATTTTCTTGGATGTTCTGCTGTGTTTTTGTTGTTGTTGTTTTTGTTGGTTTTTTTTTAGGTAGAAAGTTGAACCAAAGTCTCACATCTGAAGAGATTTGAATTTGGGGAAGAGTCACATCCATATTTTGCTGCTCAGCCTCCTCTGTCATCATCAATAGCATGATTTCTCAACTTTCCTGCTTTTTATATGATATTAGTGTTTATCTTGTCTCCTTTCTTCAAAGTTATCTTCCATTAAGACTGGTCTAATGAGTCCTAAAATCAGTTCCATAATTCTTTGAACTAAAACTGAAACAAGATTTTAAACCCTCGCCTGAATTGTTCATATTGTGGACCATCCATTAATTTTACTTCCTCTGCTACAGAATTTGGACCTATCAGAATATCATTAGGCAGGCTAAAAAAGGAGTAGTGGAAAATAATGTCAATATTTTCATAATATCTTTTACTAATTCTTTATGTTGGTTTCTATGAATCACTGTGAATAAATTTAGATGCAAAATGACATAATGGGATGTCAATGAACCTAGATATATCCAGATTTCAAGTATAACCTTCAGATACACAAATGTTTTGAGTTGAAGTATAATCTATACATTAATTTTGCAGAATAAATATTTATTTCAACCCATTTATTTATGCAATATATATGTAATATGTATACATTTATCATGTGTCTCTTAAAACTAATATGCATATGGCTCAATTATGTGTTGTATTTATATATTTTATTTATATTTATATTTATTTCTGAACATTCTTGTTTATATATATTTATAGTATATACATATAATTTACAAACATGTTTATACAAAATTCGATCTCATTACAGCACAGTTCTCATATTTATACTGTGCAATAATTTCTTAAAATATTTTTTGTTGCTGCCAGTGCAGATTCAGGATAGAATGCATTGAATATAAAGTTTAGATGCAATGTTTTTCTTAACAAAGAATAAGTTAAAATTAACATGTCTCTGACTTTTAAGAAGAAAAGGATTGATCTTCAGACCACAACACCTTTTCTGATGGGATTATTGGCTTCATTTATTAATTGTTATGTTAATTGATTTATAATGTTCTTGTATATCAACTTTTTAAACTTTTTTTTAGAAACATGAGATGTTTTTCATGAGTAGCTCTCTCTTTTCTGTTGTGACTTCATTGGACAAATCAAAGGGAATTGGTTTTAATGGCTGCATTCTCATAAGCTGTAGAAATATTGTTTTATGTTTAAACACAATTGAATTGTTGAAATAAACAACTTCATTACTGATAACTTTTTCAAAATTCACTTGAGCTTTGTGAAACGTTACCAAATTGCTGTGTTACACAGAGGGCATTGCAAGAAAATGGAAAAGACATTCTAGGCCATAAAAGAGCATGGGACTGTAGTATCTCTTGGTCTCATATAAAATAGAGCCATATTTAGTAAAACACATTCCAAACTATATGCATAATTTAGGAGTGTATAGTTAAACCTGGGTTTTCTTCCAATTTCCTGTGGCCCTAGCTAATAAATATACAATTATCTCCACAAAAATGAAATGTTATTTTAATACAAAGTAGAGATTAACTAATGGTTATTTTGGAGAACTAAGATTCCTGGAAACTACAATACACATTTCTATGGCTAAGTATCACTGTCCTGCAAATTAATAAAAGAAATAAGACTGTCTGTAAGACAACCATAATTGCATAATCCACAATTAAGCATAGGCTGGAGTTCTGCAACAGACCTTAAACACCTGACAGGACAGATTTCCATCAATCTGCTTTAAAGCAGAGGGTCATAGCTAAAGTGAAAATATAATGAGCAGCTCTAAAACAAATCAAGCAGGCTAGGATTGTCTTCAGATTCCAGAAGGATTTTGGACACCGCACATGCATTTCCAGAGGATTTTACTGCTTTAACACTGACAGTGAAGTGACAGTGATTTGAGAGGGAGTCTGGTCACATGCAGAAGGTCCAGCTAAGGGGTCACTGACTTCAAACTGGTACCTGCTCAGCTGCTTCAGACTGGGCACTTGAAATCTGTGCCAGAAGATGACAGTGATGCGAGTCTAAWTACGTGATCAGTCACTGACATTTTTCAGTCCTTCACTGCGTACAGCACTGTGTGCAGTTACAGCTCCATAATAAAACCAGAGAATTAGCAGTAAAAATACTTTTTAAGGAAGAGTTGGATTTTCAAGCCTAAATCTGGTGGGAAAAATCAAATCTGTTTTCAATGTTCTAAAGCAGTATCAAGCATATGGCCAACAACTCAGAGATTTGGTTTGTTTATCCCTGTTTATGTTGAGGTTAACTGCATGATTTGAATTATCCTCTGTTAAAAGAAAAACTTGCTTTGCAACAAATGAGGATTAAGCATTCCTTAGTAAATGCATGCAAGTCTCCTCTCAGCATGGTTTGTTTGAACTCTGTTTGAATCCTATGGCTGATTTGCAGTTTATGCAGGAATACATCAAAAGACATGAGGGAAGAATACACAGCTTATCAAAAGGCTAACAGTATTTTTTAGACACTCATGGGACAGTTCCTAACACAGACTTTGAAAAGGCTCTCACATCGATTCAAAAATCACCACACTGCCTGTGATATCCCTGGGCAGTTTATTTGCCTTCATATATAGTAACTCTACAAATTTTACTTGATTGACTCTTTCTACACCTATCGTCACTATCATATTTGGGGATGTTAGTAAAATCGGTTACATGATTTCAGGAATCTCTCAGCAGCAGCAAAAGAAAATGCAAAACTTTCTATAACAAATTAATAGCACCTATGCAAAGTATGTTTTGCATAACAAGATTCTATATGTTTACTACCACTTAAATAAATGCAATTGAAAAAAAGGAGAGAAATAAAAAAATAAATGCCCTGGGATACATGAAACTTAAATACTTTCTGCGTTGTAGGACTGACTGTTTTCATGACTCCCATTATATATAGTTATCACTCTTCAAAAATGATTTTACCAGCWGTATTATATGTCTTAATTATTATAATCCCTGTGCTAACTACCTTTTTATAATGGTCTCTGAATATCCCCTGTATTATGCAGGGAAGAACAGGTATTTTTAAAAATACATTCAATTTGCAAAAACTTTTCCTATTTATTAAAATTTAATCCGTTAAGTTTTTATTTCAAAATTAAAAGTCTACATTTTTCTGCCTACTGAAAACTGCAACAAAACAATCTGAGGACAATTTTTTTGAATTTAACTGTAATATATGTAAAATCAGTATAGCAATAGTGCTGCTATTCATTATAGTATTATACATGTGCTTTACTTGTAGAGTTTTTTAACATCTCAAATTTTTAATTTTTATTTTCACTTCTTTACTCTCAAAACATAGATTGCAATGTGTGGAAAAACTGCAGAAGTCAAAATTGTATTCATATTCTATCACAAACTAGTCTTTGCTTTTAAAACATGAACTCCTAGAGGAAATCATCAGCCTTACTTCTTATCCTTATAGTAAAATTATCCACTGCTAACCAGTCTAGACAAAAAAATAACAACATAAACAAAAAAAAGGATGCTTTTTCAAATGCAGGAAAAAACTTCAGATTAAATTAATGATAAGAACTTGTAAACAACATGTCAAATATGATGTAAAAGGATGAGCATGGAATTTAGAACTACAGAGAAGAAGAATATAAAAGACAAGAGTTAAACAATGCATATTTAGAAATAATCTCACAAGTACTTCCAAGCCTTGCAGACAGAGTATGAAACCTCTCTGAATATTAAAATGCTGAGAGGTCTGCTCAATTTGTAAATTCCTACTCCGGGTGGAGGAAGTTGTTCAAGAAGACAGACCTCTCAGATAATATTTGTTTCCTACAAAGTTTTCCCACAGCTGAGAAGAGTTTCYATTTTATTCTTTTTTAACTGAATATTTTAAATGTTTTCTCTTTTTTTTTTAAATTCCAAATTAATTAAAAAGGCAGGCAATATAAACCCAAACATTCTCTATACTCTAAGTGTTGGATTAAATGTCATCTGAATGCAATGCTTTGGCTTACTAGAGAAATACAATAGAAAGACTGCTTTCTTAGCTCATGGTATCAAAGCTGAAGAGAACTGTGACATACAGTGCAGAAGTGGTTCACAGGACAGGTCAGTGCAAAAAGTGGATAGTTTTATTCATAAAAGATGTATAGTCAGTACAGTCTTGTATGGAAATCAGTATGCAATATAATGAAGATCAGTATGCAAGATAATGAAGTTAAGAGGGAGTTTGAGAGATCATGTACTTTACCCCATCTCATCTAATACACCCAACATCTCATATCATTCTAACTTATTCTTAAAAACCTCCAGTTTCAGCGCTTAAYTTGCTTTATCATCAAAACATCCAACTATTATACTTGTTTCTGAATTTAAGCTTACTTCTTGTCTTTTCTCAGTATTTTCCTAATATTCCTTTCCACTTTTCAACACCTTTACATCTTTATGCAGTACAGTAATCCTATGTGCATCCCAAACCTGCTAAGCTTCTAGACTRAGTAAGCCAAATTATTCCAGTCTTTCTTTACAAGATCAACATTTCCTAAACACATGATTAATTTTTGAACTCTGAACTCTCTCCAATTGGTCTGCAGGTGGAACTGTGTCCAACAAATAGCTGAGACCTTCACTAAGACTGAATAGAAATACACTAGTATTTCACATCTCTAAGATACAAGACATCCTTTATTCAAGATGTAATGTCTGCCTTTTTGCAGCCATACAACAGCTCTTCAGATTGTGATACGGTATGTTTTTTTTTTATAGAAATACTGTCTTCTTAGTCATTCTCCAATTTATACTTGTGCTGCTGATTATTTCTACTTATTTGTGGAAATCATGCTATTTTTTGTTGAGTTGAAATGATCTTCAGGTGGTTCCAACTCTAATCTTATCCTCTAAAATACTAATTGGTCGCTTTTTTGTGTTTTGTGTAAGTTTATAAGCATGCGCTCTGTCATCCAATTTTGCCACAGAGAAAGTAGCAGGGGAGAAAGAATATAGCATAATTAAAGAAAAAAACCCAAACAAACAGCCAATAACCTTTATCCTAGTCGGCTTTGTTAAGAGAATGGCAAACTTTAAATCCATTTTTTTGCATGAAAAGAATCCATCTTTTATTGAAGGCAACAAATAACTTGTTTGAAAGACTTAGCTAGACCGGGATTTGAATTACTCAGGCTTTAATTTGCATAAGTGCACAAATCTCACTAATCTCAGTTCCTTTAGAGATTGAAACCTGGATTCCAGTTTCAAGCAGTGTAGGATGAGAAATATCTATTTTTTTGGCATCATGATTTATTTTTCTGATGATGTAACAGGAAAGCTTCCACTAACCCTTCTTACTTAGGCAATAAAATGTTAAAATCCTGTCCCCTTTTCATCCAAGTGCTCTACAGTTTTATGTAAGGTTCATTTCTAAAAATTGATTCAAGGGAAAAGTAGTAGAGATGTCTGTCTATTGTCTTCTGTGAATTAAATGTCAGCTTCACTTAAATTAACATTTTACACCAGTATATTCTGAATTGTCTCTTTTTTTATTTATCAGTATTAGAGCTTTGAAAGCTAAATTATTCTCTCAGTTAAACACATGAATATACACATATAGTGTTGCTCAACTTTTTTAACTTAGACCAGCTCTGCATAACTAATCAGAATAAAAAGTAGGAGGAACTTATTTTCTTTATTACAGTCAGCAGTGTGTGACTACACAGAGAAGCAAATTAGGTGAAAAAGATATCATTTTTATACACTTAATTTTTGAAGCAGAATTCTTCTTTAGAGAACAAATCCAAAGCTCATTGAAGTCCTTACTTTAAATGGATTCAGATCTGCACTAAGAACCTAAAGGAGGGAAGTTACACCTCGTTTTGCTTTGACTTACTTAAAAGAAAATCATTTAATTTATCCTATTTTTTATAACATTTTATGCGAATGACCTTTTCTCCACTAAGTTCCCTAAAGGATTCAATGATAAAACTCCCATTAATGATGAACTTTGCAATTTTATACTTTAGATTTTCATATTATGATACACTTTATGGGACTGTATCCTTTGAAATCTTTTAAATATTTCCAAATTCTGTGGTGTTTCATCAATCTTTGAACTCTCTATGCTTTCATTATATATAATTTTTATGACACACAGCAAAAGAGACTTCAGGGTTTAAGAATTTAGTTACGGGAAATTATTTTTAAATTGGAAAGAGAAAAGGACATTAAAATTTCACTGGCCAAAATGTAAAAGATTAAATACCCGCCAGGTTCCTCCTCTCCAAAAAGCATTACTCCTAGTAGTAGTAATAAGTAGTAGTAGTAAACTATGCATTAGATAGATAACAGGAAATTTGCTAGGTATCCTCATTCCTAAAAATAAATGGCCATTACATTCAGAAATATGATGGACATAAGTGCTGCTAAATGATAATGAAAGACAGATTTTATGCTGCATTCTTTCATATGATGCACTTAGAGAAAGGTTCATTGTTTTTGAAGCTGCATTATTGGTACCATCTTGACATATATACAATATGTGCAATTAAGGAAGTATAATTTCTTATCGGGATTCCTACTGGGATGAGGATCTGGGCCCAAAAAAATCTGTCAAAATGCCAGTGGACCTCAAAGAGATGAATAACAGGCTCTCGAATTAGAGATGTGATGAAAATGTTGTTGTCACACCTGCTTCTCTTCTAGCTATAATACTGCATATTTTTCTACCATTTTTTGAAGACTGATAGTATGACAAAAGGAAGCATGATGCCCCAAAGTGTTTGCAGTAGAAATGTACAATAGACTTGATATCCAATAAGAAGATTAATTTTGTATGGAGTATCCAGAGCATCTGGTTTAATAATGCTTCTTTGTTGGTGGATTAAAGTTGGTAAACTGTGCAGAAGCATGCCAGACCCCCAAAGAAGGATGTGCTCAAAGGAAAGCAACCTTTTTATTTCCACAGACAACTGGTTGTGAGATTTTTGTCTCTATTTCCAGCAGATCTTCCCATATGAACTTCTGAAGAACAAAAATAAGCATATTTCTGTGGCAGCTATTGGTGTATACATTCTTATGCTTGAGTTTTCACCAAAGACTGGGGAGTAACACTGGCTATTTGGTCTTAGAGCCTCACAAAAGTAAGAARACAGACATGGATGCGTTTTTGGAGCAAAGTTCTTCCAAGTTATCAACCCCAAGCTTCTCCTGTCCTGCCTGTGTTTGCAGATAGTCATTTCTTGGGTGGGGGATTGCTTTTCTTTGGTTCTTGTACACTGCTGAGCATATGGCCAGGGAAATGCATTCTCTTATGTGTGTAAAAAATCTCTTTGATGTTAAAACTAGGCTGGGTTTGCTGCCAAGAGGTAATTTATGGAAGAAATAGCAACTCAAATCTATACCAAGAGGCAAACAGATGAAACATTTCAGTTCCTTTAAGGGAAGATGCTGAAATGATTTTATAGGTAAAGAAAAACTTGTGCTACTTACCAGGAAGAATAAAATTATTAGAAGCTTACCCTGACTGAAACAAAAATCTGAAATAAAATCTAATGTTTATGTATGTCTCTTATTATGACCATGTCCTTTTTTTGCTTTCTGTGGCATCGACATATACTTTATTATTCTGATAAAATCTATCATGAAGAGTTTTAATTGCTGAAATGATGGAAATACCTGGGAAAATGTTTTTCACTTTATGTCAGTTAGATTGTGCTCTGTCTCTTTTTGAAACCATATCAGCGGATGTTGAGAGTGATGCATCACTGTAATTGCACTAAGAGAAACAGTCAGTGGAAACATGAAGGAAAAGGTTGAATTTCATTATTCATTTTCACCTACATGAATTTCTGCAAGCCTCGCCTATGGCACTGTGTAAGTCATGAGACAATAGACTGTTTGAAGAGATACATGACTTGGACAGACGACTCTGTAAGGGCTTATGCAATAGCATGTTCCCATCCCAGGTAGGAGGCACCATGTAGGGAAAAATACGCTGTTTAGCCAAGAAGTTCTTTTAATATCTATATAACATTTCATAAAGGGATTGGTCTGAGAGGGATGAGCATAGGGAGAGGGATTTAAATTGCTTTCCACTAAACACACTCTCAGATTACGTTTAATAGGTGTAATGGTAAGACACTAAATTTACATTTAACTGTGGCATCACATATCTTACCACAAATGTCTATCTACCACCAATATGGGGGATATGGATGGCTTGTGCCATGGTAATGTGAAGAACTGGAAAAAAATTACAGACTCCAACACATGAACTAACTTCAAGAATGTCAGCAATACACCTAAAAGTAGGGCACCAGTAATGGGGTGCTGCATTATATACCTTCAACATTTACAATCCTATCTTTTCCACCTATATTGAATCCTCTCATTCTTTTACATGGATTTATCCTCACAGCTATTCTAACAGGAAAGGAGGCATTATTATCTTCCTTTAATATAGAAGCCAAGTAATTGCACACCATTTTAAAGGAATTCTGCAGTAATATATATCAAGATGTTTAAATTCCAAACTGCACAGTATATATCTTGTTTAGTGCTTATTGGATACTATAAACTCTGAGGTGAGTTTGTTTTCTGATACTGTGGTTCTAGTCTTTTAATTCAGAGTTAAGGATGAAGTATTCTCCAATGAACTTACTGATGGGTAAAGTGCATAGAGTAGGTTCAGACTCCCAGAGAAGTCCTTTACTGGAACCTCTATACATCAGCTCCTCTAATAAATTGTGTGAGCTATGAAAGACAAAGAATCACAGAATTACAGAATGGTTGAGGTTGGAAGGGACCTCTGGAGATCATCTAAGTCCAATTCCCCCTGCTCAAGCAGGATCACCTAGAGCACATTGCACAGAGTCGCGTCCAGGTGACTTTTAAATATCTCCGGAGAAGGAGACTCCACAACCTCTCTGGGCAACCTGTGCCAGTGCTCTGTCACCCTCACAGTGAAGTTTTTCCTCATGTTCAGATGGAACTTCCTGTGTTTCAGTTTGTGCCCATTGCCTCGCGTCCTGTTGCTGGGCACCACTGAAAAGAGTCTGGYYCCATCCTCTTGACACCCTCCCTTCAGATACTTGTACACATTGATAAGATCTCCTCTCAGCCTTCTCTTCCCCAGGCTGAACAGGCCCAGCTCTCTCAGCCTTTCCTCATATGAGAGATGCTCCAGTCCCTTAATCATCTTTGTAGCCCTCTGCTGGACTATCTCCAGCAGTGCCATGTCTCTCTTGTATTGGGGAGCCCAGAACTGGACACAGTACTCCAGATGTGGCCTCACCAGGGCTGAATAGAGTGGAAGGATCAGATATCAGGATGGTTGAAGTCCCCCATGAGAACCAGGGCCTGGGATCGTGAGGCTACTTCCAGCTGTCTGTAGAAGGCCTCATCGACTTCCTCTTCCTGATCAGGTGGCCTGTAGTAAACACCCACAACAGTGTCACCCATGCTAGCCTGCCCTTTAATCCTTACCGATAAACTCTCGACTCGCTCTTCATCCACCCCTAGGCACAGCTCMATACATTCCAGTTGCTCTCTCACATAAAGAGCAACTCCACCACCTCGCTTGCCTGGCCTGTCTTTCCTAAAAAGCRYGTAGCCATCCATGACAGCACTCCAGTCATGCGAGCTATCCCACCATGTCTCTGTAATGGCAATGAGATCATGGCCCTGAGACTGCACACAGATCTCTAATTCTTCCTGTTTATTCCCCACGATGCGTGCACTGGTGTACAGAGCAAACTGTAGCTAAAGCAGAGGACAAAAGCATTTCATGTTGCCTGTAAAATTCAAAAATATTCAAAAATGCAAGACACCAGTCCCAATTTTTATGACTCTAAGGGCTGCCAGCCAGATGAAAATAAACATACTGCAATGCATTTCTTCAGCTCACTGCCTTTGCATCTGGGATGTTCAGCAGCACTTTCCTACCAAACTATTGCATCAGAGAATTCCCACATTAACACCTTGATTTTGTTTTATTTCTGCATGTACCTACATAAACATAATAGCCATACTTCTCAGATTATTAATTCAATTTTACTATAATAATGAACTAGCACTTTGAACGTGATAATGATTTTGAGGGTTTTAGCTCTTAATGGTTATTTGTAGTCAATAATCATGGAGACCAAAGTTAGGCAGGAAAGATTGCAAACGTAAAATGACAAAAATAAGTAGGGAAAAGGACATCATTTTTTATATCTATCAGATCTTTGAAGGACTTGAGGATGTCAGTAGGAAAATTAACAGTGCGTCTTCCACTRCTCTATAATCATATCTGAATGACACTGAGAAGACTAGTATTCATGTAAAATTAAGGGGAATACGTCAAGCTAGGTCTCTGTTTTCACACTGCTTCTGGAGATGCTTATGCATATGCTGTTTCTTGACTAGGCTGGACAAGCAGTGTGCTTGGATTACTCCAAGACGTAATTGTTGCTCCTATTGCTGCTGACGAGGAGCAGCACCTGCAGAGTGCAAAAGCAACAACCACTGCTTGCTGTCAAGAAGGGCCACTTTCCTCAGCAGTAATCATTGCTATGTTGCCTTCAAATGTAGCAAGGCCCAGACTGTTTAGTCACTCCGGCTGTCTGCTGTCTTCAGAAGGTACCTGCTTTGATTGCGCTGAGAGCTGGACCTGGATGTGAGCATCAAAAGTGTGTGCGAGGGAATCTGGCTCAGAGATTAGCAGTTGGCCCCAGAAGACCAGTTTATGGTCTAGGTTTTATTGCAGTCCTTATCTATGACAGTGTGTAGACGTTTGGCTTCTCTGACAGATCTCACAGAGGTGGTAATAGTAAAATTTCCCCAACTCGCAGAGCATCAATTTTAAAAAGTGAGATCCTGAAAGGAGGGGGATATAGGCATTCAGGACAATATGGGGCCAGTACTAGTGCTCTGCATTAGTTACACCAGTGGCTGAAATAAATAGACAGAAATGTGAGCCTTGACTTAGTGGAGATGYGCTCAGGATCAGCCCCTGACGTGAACCCTACTTCGTATGTGTCAGACGCCAACATCATTTCCAGAAGGAGCCCAAGGGAAGCCCCAGACCACTGGGAGCTGTCAGTATTTCTTGTGGCCAGCAGGTTGTTGTAAGTCCTGTACTGTGCAAGCTGTGCTTTTTCTGAAGCAAGGTAAAACTGAGGCCTGTTTTCTGTTGCCTGTGGCTGTTTTTTCCTTGGTATTTGATGTTATTAAAAACATTCCAACTGTCTGGGCTCCTCTTCTAGTTTTAATTTCCTCTTGTTTTCTTCTGGCTCTAAAACCAGTACTATGAAGTGGCTGTATTCCTCTCACTTAGCTGAAACTCACTGATGGATGAAATAAAGAATATTTTTAGATTTAGATTTAGATTAGAAAATATACATTTAGATGAAAAAATCTTCATTAATCACACTACTGATTTCACTGTCTAAATCCTTGTCAGCGTGGTTTACAAGGACAACTATCTCCCTCTCGTGTTAACTTCTTGTTTTGATTTAGGTAGAGAGATTTCTCTCCTGCCAGAACGACAGCACACCCAAGATCATTGACAATGCAGTACCTGCCAAGCCAAAAGCATGTTACAAAAAATAGAACCAGGCTCCTTGTAATGGAGTTTGAGCATTACTGCATGTGAGCAGACAAAACTGACACTTGGATGTCAAACCTGACACAGGGATCTAGTGTTTATACTTGTGCCCTGGCCCTCTTTAATAAATGTAATATACTCAGTAAGTAAGACTTACCATATAGCTAGGTCTGGTGATAGCCTGGAGATTTAAAAAAATCACCTTGAAGCTTGATTCAGCATGATGTGTCTGAGTTTGTGTGTGTGTATGTACCTAAACACATACATACACACAGTGAAGACTGGATACAAAATCTGACCTGATGCCAATAGAAAATACTTATGTCTTGGAGAAGGCTCATAAAATAATTGCAAATGGAATCATTTTTTTCTAGCTCTGTTCTTTTCTATAAATGAGAAAACACTAGAAAAATTTAGCAATCAAGCTTACAGAATGAATTCAAGATATAACATCTCAAATGTTTTCATTTGATTGGTTTTGTTTATTTCATAATGGATCTATTGGGACTTTTAGTTGCAGAAAGTGAATCTGCATTTTCTTTTGTTCAGCCTGTTTTGTGGCAATGCTACAAAATTACGAAAAATATGCACTGATATTTCTGAATTGCTGTCACATCTTGAATATTTCCATATTACATGGCAGTCTGCTCTAATATCTCCTTCTTTTCTTACACTACTCCTCAAATACTGGCTTACCACAAAGGTGATTCATTCTGTCTCCAGTTTTTGTATAATAGCTAAGCAAGATAACTGAAAATAAACCCCAGGCCCTCAGCTGGTATTTGTTAGTGCAACCAATGCAATGCAGAGAAGATTATGAAACTATGTTCAAATGTTTCATTTCTTGTGTTTGACTGCAGAATATTCAGAACTCTGTAAGTTTGCAGTCTGATTTAGAAAAATTCTGAGAAACACATTTGTTGTGCCCCAAAATGTACTTTGTGGTATCCGAATTTTCTCCTATGCATTTTCTTCTTGTGTCACAATATTGCGTGAGCTAGGTATGTATAATGAATGAACTGGGAGGACAAAAATATTGTAAAGTTTTGTCAGGTAAAATCTGAGCTCCTTTTTTCTGTAATGTAATAAGTAACCCTGCTGCGAAACACTAGCAAAGAAATAAAAGCAAAACAAAGGAAAAATATTTTCCTTTTTTTACAGACTATTAGAGAAGTATTTCTACTATGGAAGCAAGAGACATAGTTCAAATCAGTCTTATATTAAAAAAAAATACTGCCTTGAGATAGCAACACAAGTTTTATTACTCTTGGGGGATTAAATCTGTCATTCATTTTTCATTTATTGAGTCCTTCTGTTGATCTCCTGATTTCTTTTCATTTTCCAAGTAGCCAATGCTTTAAGTTGGTGTTTCTCAAGTAGCTCATTGAATCAGCTTACTTAACTTCTTGCCTTGTACAAAATTCCAGTAACGTTACATTTCATGGTTGCATTTGAAATATAATAATAATAATAATAATAATAATAATAACAACAATGATTACTACTACTACTACTACTACTACTACTACTACTACTACTACTACTTTTGCTTCTATTTCTTTGGTAAAAATCAGAAAAAATATTCTAATTTGTATATTATACTATATTTCTTTACTTCAGATCAACAGGGCGTATGTAAAGACATTAAGAATGAATGGGGAACTTTGGGGAATTTGAGCTTGTGCAACTTGAGAATTCCAAATGACTTAGATTATTTTTTGAGTTTATAACCGCCTAACTGCCTAAGAGAAAAAACAGTCTGTTGTTAAATTGATTCATTTTGTTTCAAATCAAATCTGCTTTTGTGCCTTATAATAGTCAGCTAATTAAGTTGTCCCTTTCTTCTGTGTGAGCCTGAGGCTTCTTCAATTGAAATTTTCATTTCAGTTCTTAGTGCTCTTTCTTGTCCTCATTAATCAAGATAATAACAGTTAACGATAGCAAGGGAAGAATCCATGGACCTATTTCTTGAATATATCTTTCATCACTGTAATTTAATAAAAAATCATCAAAACTGTTACAGTATAGTGATTTCAAAACTTTTTATTTATATAATGAAACTTACTGAGTTTCTGATAGGTCTTCTAATGAAATATATTCAAAAAAAGTAATAGAATTAAAAGATAGGTGGCATTTCTTGAAAAATAATAGTCTTTCTGAAAAYAAACAAGCAAGCAAATCTAAATCATCACTGTATAAAAATTTGGAAAAAAATCCTAACAAGTTTACATTTAAGTCTGTTGTTGCTGTCCAAGTTGGTTACATGTGACAGTTCTTTGAGGCCTTGTCAGCTTCCACATGTATTATTATATATGCCATTATCAAAGGGAGAGATACTGAAATTGTTTTCCTACATCACTTAAGCAGGCATAACTCCTGCTGACTTATAAGCATTGCATTCATTGATTGGATGTTAAAATATAGTAAAATGAATTTAAAACATATTAAAAGGATTAGAACATCGGAGTCAACATACACACATTATTTGCCATCAAATAAGAGATAATTATAATAAAAGGAAGTATTTTGATTTCTTTAGTTGCTTGTTGAACTATTTTCCATCACCTTATAACAAGTTGCGTTGAGTTTTAAATTACAGTGATACTGTTTAAGCAATATCAAGTTGACAGCTTAGGTGATCTGCTAAATTAGCAGGTGATCTGAAAAGAGAGAAAGAAAAGAAAAGAAAAGAAAAGAAAAGAAAAGAAAAGAAAAGAAAAGAAAAGAAAAGAAAAGAAAAGAAAAGAAAAGAAAAGAAAGGAAAAGAAAGAAAAAAGAAAAGAGAAAAGAGAAGAGAAGAGAAGAGAAGAGAAAGAAAAAGAAAAAGAAGGAAAGGAAAAGAAAGGAAGGAAAGAATAAAAAAGAAAGGGAGAAAGAAATTAAGAAAGGAAGAAAGAAAGAATGAGCTAGCAAGCAAGAAAGAAAAGAATTACTGAAAGCATGATAGCAGATTAAATTCAGTTTCCCATATGAAAGATTAAAATCCCATAGGAGAGAAATAAGATAAACTACTCAGGTATTTATGAGTTTTCAACTGGCTATATACATTAGCAAAAACAAATATGGCATTACTTTTGACAGCTCAATAAAAAATAAAGAACGAAGAAAAAAAAAWACAACTATTTCTTTAAGGATAGGATAAAAGAAAAACCAAAGACATCAGAGTGACATATAGATCAAGAATATGATTAAGTTCTTAATTCTCACTGCCAGTTTCCAGAAAGAGATCATAAAATTATTAGAAACACAGGAAAGGCAAAGTTCTAAATATGATCACATCTCAATTTTGAGAGAACAAAGATCTGAGCTAGAAATGACATTAGGCCACTGCAAAGAAGATAAATAGTTCTCACATCAGAGTCCTTCTTTGCAAAACAGTCTTTAGAGGATTTGTCTCAACTTAATGGGACTGAAGAAGACATTATGGAGCAATTTAACAAAATGAACGGTAACAAATTGCCTGGGCCAGGCTGAACTTACCTGAGAGTCTTGGCAGCAAACTCAAGGATGAGACAGCTGAAACGCTAATGCGGGTGTTGCTTAGAGCTGCTGTAATACCGGAGGCCTGAAGGGTGGCATGTATGGCACCAACTGCCAAATCAGCTTCCAGTGGTGATCTTATGGAAATACAGTCCTACAAGCCTGGCATCTGTACTGGGCAAACTAGAAGAAACTATACTGAAAAGTGAGATTAATAGATACCTGATAATATGATCTACCAGAAAAATCAAAGTATTTTTGTAAGAAGTCCTTTGCGTGTATTGGAGTTCTTTGAAAGATTCAAGAAGCATGTGGGTAAGAGCGAGTTGGCTGAGGTAGGTTTGTAAAAAAGTTCCAGGCATAACAACTTTAAGGGAACTGATACTATCTATCTGGATATATATATATATATATATATATATATATATATAAAACATCTTTAAGGGAACCGAACTATCTATAGCACAAAAGGGAAAGTTCTTGCATGGATAAATAACTGGCTAAAAGGTTAAGAGGATACTTTCCTTAAAAGGAAACAGAGGATAGGGCTGAATGGATAGTACTCCCAGTAGAGTTTATCAGTGGAGTGTCCTGGTTAGCAACCCTATGAAAGACCTGGAAAACGGGATGAGCAGTGAAGTGAAAAAGTTTTAATATGATGCAAAGTTATCCAGGATCATAAGGGCAGTGAAGAATTTCAAAAGGGGCAATATAAAGGCACAAAATTCACTGTGTATGAATGTGAAGCATAACAGAAAAAAAATCCAATTCCACATGTTAAACAAGGGGCTCTGAGTGGACTATTAATTTTTTGGAGTAAGGATTTGGGGGTATGATAATTGCATGAAAAGGTGTCCTCAGCATTTGATGGGGTCAAAAAGGTGAATCAAATGTTAATAATTCTTACACAGAGAACAGAGAACAGAACAAAGAACATGGTGCCACTGTTATAAACTATGGTTTGCTCACAGCTTCAGGTGTGCACTTCCAGTCCCCTCATTTCAAAAGAAGTGTAGTAGAACTGAGAAAAGTTGAAAGACAAGACAAAGATGATCAATAGTAGGAAAAAGCTTTTGTCTCAAGAATGACCAAGTAAACTAGGACTTATTGGAAAAGAGAGACATTAGGAGACATAAGCAAGTGACCTGTAAAATCACAAGTGGCATGAAGAGGGTGGGTAGAAATTATTTGTTCTTTTCCAATAAAACAACCAGGAGGTATTAAATGAAGCCTATAAAAGTCATGTTCAAAGCAAATAAAAAGAGATGATTCTTCACTTCATGGGTAATGGATCTTTGAAACTCCTTCTGAAAGGGTATTGTGAATTTTAAAATGTACAAGAATTCAAGAGGGGTCTGAAGAAATGCATGGAAGAGAAACACAATGAGGGTTACGAAACACTCAGTCCATCCAGCTAAAGAATTCATTGCTGCAGTTGGGATAGTGAGCTCAATGGACTTTTTGGTGTGATCTGGTTTGGCCTTTCTTACGAAATGAGGCAAACTATGAGGGTGAAGTTATACGATGAGGTTTTGTGATACGACTTGAACAAATTAACAACAACAAAATCATCCATTCATTTCTCTTTCCCCTTTTCTCCTCATGCTTATGATAGATTATTCTTTTCTGCTTACACTGACTCTGGCACTCGTCTGACTGCTGAGTGAGCCCACTCAATTTACCAGCCCAGTGGAAAATGAACCCAACAAAACCAAATGAATACTGCTGAGCAAGGCAGGAAGGAAGGGGCAGAAGGACCATCCTTTTCATAAAACTGCTTGTGATGTCTGTAGAACTTAGAGTGTAGACTATACTTTCTAGTGAAAATAGAAATGAAGACATTTAAAATAATAAAAAAGCTTAAAATTTTAAAATAACACTACTTAACTACCTCTTACCTCTTTCCTATAAGATATTTGAGGCTAAGTAGCGCCACATTTTCATACACATTTGACATCACTACAGCAGTGTAAAAGGGACTGAAAGGTGGATATAAATTATATGGGCATTCACATTAAGGTACTGTTGGGAGTAATGTAGAGTGCCTTCAGTGTAAATGAAATATTGGTCCCTCATTTGGTTAATGAGTGTATCCAATTACATTAGTCTGTGCTGTATTAAAATGGATGAGAGATATAAACTTTCAGACTTCATGGTATAAACCAGTCAAACTAAGGAGGCTTGAAAAAAAATTATTTTGAACAATTGACTGACTGCTGTGTTTTAAAGGTTATGTAGTTCTTTTAATCTCTAATTTTTTGTTACTTTTTTAGATAATCTCTTGTTGTTTTCTTCTGGGATACAGGACTAGGTGAAATGATCCAGCAGAACAACTTTCCAAGTTCTCTGTAGCAGAATTTGGTGAACAACCATTAAGTAGAACTTTTATTTTCAGGTTTTGGAGATCATTAACTCATTTTTCCACTCGAGGAAGCCTTTCACTAAATCCTATCTTGCTCATGTTGACAGCTTACCAAGCCATATACTGAGTAGGAATTAAGTTGCTTCAAATTATTTTATCTGAAATTTTGCTTTTCTCTTCCCAGTAACAATTATTAACCCACCTGGAAAGCAAATATATTAATCAGACATTTTACATATGAGTTAAAATTGATAAGAGTTAAAATTTTCCTCAATTAATTACTTACGTAAGCAAGCAAAGAGCAAATATGGTATTTGCTGATCAATGCACTATTTTAAACAATATTAATCTCTGTATAGTATAGACGGACAAATCACTTTAAGATGTATAACAGTAGAAATAATACATACTTAGCCATCCAATGAGTTCTTGGTACTATACAAGCTAATTAATTAAAATGTGTCCATGAACTTTCTTAGTACTGTAACCATTATATTTTTTGAACAGGAAACCAACAAGTGGCTTCAGAAGGCCAAACTCCCACAACCTGATGGTTTTAAATAACTGGGGACTATAATATTTGGCCTCCTGTATTTACAGAAAGAACTACTGGTTTTCTGGACATAATCTATATTGTCCATTATTAGTGCGTGCCCTATTCTGAATGGCTGCACACTCGCATATATTGTACCTGTATATCATGCTTGTCTATGGTCAGAGATAGTTAAAGTCTTACAGTCTATATGTTATAACCCATGCATTTTTTCTGATAAAGAACAGATTGGATCAAACTATGTTCTTGACGGATATAATGGATTTTTTTCATTATGGAAGATACTGTAGAAAGACTGGAACCACACCAGGTTCTATTGTTTATTGCTGTGTGGTGTCTATAGTGTCCTGTCCTTTCCTTAGTCAAAGAAAACTATATTTTATAGTTTATGGTAGAACACTACTGTACATGCTACCTTTTCCTCTTTTTTCCTCAGTTTCTCTTCATACTGATAGATGTTAAAGGTATGGAACTGATTTGTAATACAGGCGAAGACCTGCTGTTAGGTTCTAGTCTAACTTTAACAAGCTAGTAAACTGACAAGTTAGCAGAGGGAGAAATGCACTGTAGATAACATCTGAGCCCATATTGAGATTCTGACAGTTTTATCACTAAAATAAGCACACACATACACAATAGACATTCCAGTGATCCAGTCCAGGCCTGTTGGCCAGATCCATCTCATGGATTTTAGCTATCTAAAAATCTGGTGTCTGATCTAAGCAAGCAGTCTCAGCTTCCTTAATATTGAGAAGAGGGAAAGGCACTTCTTAAGGGTGATTTATTTGGTTTATTTTACTGAAGTGTTTATTACAGGCATATGTTGGTTTAGCTTAATAACTGAGCTGGKAGGGTTTAAATAAGCAACTTCCTAGTAAACATGGCAGGGGGTCATATGCATTGTTGGTGCTTTTCATGGCCAATTTATAATGCTGGAAGCAATCATGAACAAATCAAGTAGGCGAAATAATTTTTGAATAAAATTTGTAGTTTTCATGCATGACTACGAGAAATAAGTAAGCCTAGTTTCCCACAGATCTGCATCTGACAATGGACAAACTCTGGTTGCGGCTCTGCGCACAGCTATGGCAAGTATAATGCCACTCTCACATATGGATCTTCTGAAGTGTGAGATTATGACAGCAGTCTCCCATATAGTTAGTTTTTCTGATTTATCTTGACTGCTGATTTTTCATCAATCTGTTGGAAATTTGAGGGTGTCTAACCCCTGATAAACTGAGTCAAAACTGAATTCTATGCTCAAATATTAGTGGGGATACAGAGAAAGGGAAGCTAAATGCACACATGCACATAAATGCTTGTCACGATCATATAAACCTTTTCATAGCACCCATGCTAAAAAAGCAGACAATACTTCTGCAAGAAAAATGAGATGCTTTAAAAYCACAATCTAATGCTCAACCTTCTCCCCACAGTGCATTAATTAAAAATGGTTTAGCTGGCCTACTCTCAGCTTCAAGTAAGGCTGATGCTAAATAGCAGCTATCATAATCTTATCCACAGCACTATCAACAATATTCAGACTGAAAAATTGGAACACTGATAGCAAAAGCTGTAGGTTATATGCAAAGAAGGATAGAAAACTGATAAGTGAAGCAAGAAAATACAAATCAAAGCATTAAGGACCATACAATGAAACTTTTAAGGATTAAGAAAACAGTGGACCAGTGGTACTGGTGCATCATTAGGTAGGTGTTGTGGAGTTCTCAATAATAATTTAGAAAGGCTTGTTTTTTTTCAAAGAAGTTTATGTTCTGCATTTGGGAAAATGTGAACAAACAGCATTCCTGTTACAGGATGATGAATAATTATGTTCTATGTAAACTGTCACTCAGAACAGGGTGATGAATAAGGATTGACATTTTTAAACCAGCAGTTCCAGAAGGGTTTCATCCAACAACTGGCCAAAAAGCTCTCTGAGCTGGCAGGAAACTAATATTGCATTAATAGTTAATGAGATTGAACAAGATAACATGCAAAACCATCAGCCTGTCAGCCATGACATTGATCCTGGGCAAAATGATAAAATAGCTGTTACTAGAGTCACTTCTTGATGAGATTGAACATTTGGTTGATAAAGGTAATATTTTTCATGTGGCAGACTTGTTCCTGTAATGCATTTGACTTAGTGTTACATGACATCTTGATCAATTAACCAGGATGATACAAAATCAACATAGCTCTAATGAATTTAGAACTGATTAAATGACAGGTCCCAAAAGTAATCATAAATAAGGAATCATTACTGAGCGACTGTGTTTCTCATGACACCCTGCAGAGATCAGATCCTTGGCTTCTGCTGCTTAATAATTTTATCAGCGTTCTGAAAGAAAGTATAATATCACTGATGAAGCTTGCTGTTAAGCTGAAAAAAATAACTTTAGTTTGAGGGGGCTTGGCTGTGAAGAGCTCATGCATTCACAACAGGTGTCTATTTCTGCATTCGCTATGCAATGCAGTCTCACTTGAGGGTGAACTTGATAGCACTGGTCCAGTCTGGAGTGCATGTGGAATATGGCAGACCTGGCCGCCAACACAGTCTTTTAGGCGATGCTAGCAAGGTTTCAAGGGGTGGCCACAGTGCCTAGAAATCTCTGGGTGCAGAATCACCCCACTCGTTCCCCTGCAGCTGAGTGGCTCTGCAGGCTGGCAGCTGGGGAGGGCAGACACTTGTCCCATTGAACCCCAGTTGCGCAGGGTCAGACATTTCTTGGGGGGGAGGGGGCAGTTTTGTCCCTTGTGCAAGGCTACAGCTGAGCATATGGTATGAGATAATGAAGCTAAAAGTGCTTGATTATGATCTCATTTAGAAGCTAATCTCACTTTATTTTTAAATCACTCCATTTTCACACCATTTCAACTGAGTTGGCTTCACCGGAGCGATTCCCGGAGGAAACAGGCTGTGAAAGGTGGTTCTGGCCCTCACTGATCAGGTAATATGTCCTATTAGATACAGCTACATGGTATGCTTTTTTGTGCATCAAAGCCATTTTTAGAGACCCCCCAGTTTTCCTGTTGTACCTGCTCCTATGCTGCCTTTTGTTGTCCCTCATTTGCAGCAATCCTACCATTTTTATTTACTCAAAACTGGTGAAAAGACCAGGTTAAAATAACACTTTTCCTTTTGAGGACTGATTATTTTAAATGAGATCATTGCAATGACAAAGTATTCCATAAAATGTTGTATTATCACAACTGATAGGGAAAGGGTTTCTGCAGGAGTCCGGGAAGACGGGGCTGAGAGGACTGCAGGGCAGGAGCTTCATATGCTGACTTTGTTGCCAAAGGAAACATGTGGTGAAAAAACAGTTTCTGTGCACTTTCATAGTTTTAAAGATATTTTGCCCATTACTTTCACTACATCTCTGCTTGGTAATGGTATAACCACTTTCATGTAGTTAAAATTAGTATTTTAGCTGTTAAAAATGATCTGCATCTTTATCATATACTACTCAAGGTAGTAACATTACCCTGTTGTCTCCTAGATAACTCACTTGCAAGGTACTTTCAACATAGAATTAATTTCAAACTAGATCAATGCACAATAAATCCTTTTGTGTGACTTGCAGTCTGAGAATACACTATTAATTTCACTCACAGAGACATTGCAAATTAAGCCCGCTTACTGAGATATTTTAATTATACCAGTTAGTGAAGTAAAACGTTAATGTATCAGGATGTCAACACTTCTAAGTTATAAATAAGATTGCTGTGATAAAACTGCCAAGTATTTCTCCGATTTGAAAATAGTATTTGAAAATATATGTATGCTAGGTGATTTCACAAAAAGATATGGAAATTTTCCTGTCTGCTTTTAAAGTGGCAAAATATTTACATTTTCTGAATGAGAAAGACTCATTGAAGATAAATGACGTGTATTTTCTTCAAACATAAATAACTTCTTTAAAAAATGTTGGACCCATCTCAGCAACTAATAGGAGATGCTCATTTCCTGTGTTCTTCTTGCCACTTGTCCTTTAGACTTGCCTTTGTAACTCAGTAGTGATTGGGAAGAGAAGGATAATTAATATTTAATATATTCAAAAAGTAAATTGTTTCATAGAAGAACAATGACCTACCTTGGAACAATTGTAAGCACTGTAGAACATAAGTTTTTCTTTGCTTCCATACATATACATTTTTCTGGATTCACAAAGAAACAACACTACTGAGATTCTGCCATCCAGATTTTAAAATAATATTTGAAAAATCAGACCTACAGACTCTTAAAAGCATGTGAAACATCCTGGATAGATAACAAACGTATTTTTATAACTAAAACATAAATACAAATGACCACATGCATATTCACACTTTTACTGTACAAAAGTGCAGGTGGGAGCATAAGCTAAGGAATCATTATGTATTTCTAGAGCAAGAGTCTTATGGTAGTGCGCTTTTAGGTATATTGAGTTTTTTTATTTTACTTTCATTTTGTATTTCAGCTATGGCAAATACATTGTGAAAATTTAAATCTTTCTTTACTCAGAACAGATCCTAAAGGCTTTAAGGCTGTCCTTTTAAAAGTAGAAAGTATTAACCAGAGGACTCACAGGCAACAGTCCTGCTCTGTGTGGTTCAATGAGATGGCTGGTCTGAGCTTCCAGTTCACTCCTTCTGAAATGGGCATTTCTATTCTCCCTTTTCCTCACCCCTTCCTCTACCTTTCCCTTCCCTTCCCTTCCCTTCCCTTCCCTTCCCTTCCCTTCCCTTCCCTTCCCTTCCCTTCCCTTCCCCTGCTTTCCTCTCTTTTTTTGCCTCTTCTACTTTTTATTCTGCCATCTTTGCAATCCCATCCCTCCCTAATTCTTGTGTGATCAGCCAGGAAGCGGATTTAGCTTGCTGTACTGGCAGGTGTGCTTGTTTTCAGGCTTAGTTGACCTAAGCACAAAACTCCCTGCTTATATTTTGTGTTTGAGATGTAGACAGAGCAAGACGGTAACAACACTTTACAATGCTTTTTCGTCTGGTATGAATAATCCTTTGATGCTTAATGAGCTAATTTAAAAAAATAATAAGCCAGTGGAGAAATAGTTATTCTCAGAGGAATGTTTGCAGAAGTCTGTGGCTATAAATCTGCACCAGATAATGTCTGTAATTTCTAAGATGAAAAATGAAAGCAAAGAACTGAAAGCCAGTCTACATAGCAAGACAGCAGTAAATATGCTTCATGGAGGTTGCAATTCTTTAGTACAGCCAGCTTGCTCTTTAACAATGATAAAAAAGAAACTAAAGCTTAAGAACTTGCTTTCAAATATCAACACTTTGTTATGACTAATATGTCACTATAATAGAAGTAATTAGATAGTATTTCAAAGTCCACACCTATATAAATTGCTTTATTATTAATGTAAAAAATCAGTGAGAAATCTCTTTAATAAGTATTTTTATAGATGGTATTAATCAGTATTCTTATAGACAAATTACTCAAGGTATGCATCCATAATGTCCTTTCGTCACTGGAATAGTAATAGTTTTCAACAGTATTTGTTTATTGCATACTAATTTAACTCCTAATGTAACTCATTACTTCCATGCCTCCTTCTTTTGCAACTATGCTTAAGCAGAAAAAGAAAGGTACAACTAATAGCAAGTTGCTCTAATTCAAGAACTAGCCACACATTCACCCTGCAACAGGAAACACTGAACCTGATCTTGCGCTGGTTGCTGCTTTTGCGCGTGTGTGCACCTGCACAAACTGCAGCTGCAGAGTGACAGAACGATTAAAATGGCTACACAGCAGGCAGGACTCCAGTGACTCTAGAACCAGTGGTTTTTGGACAGAAATAAATTCAGCAGTTATCTTTGCTGATGCTATTTATCATCTTTGTTTCTTGATCTGGCTCATAATTGCAAGAACTATGATTTCTGCAAGAAAGAATTGCCAATTTCCAGATGTTCCAGAAATAACTAAATGACATCGTAATGCTTTGCAGGTAAATGTAGAATTATCTACTCTTCCTGGAAGCTAATCATGCCAATGCTTATGAATGTTGCCAACTAAGCCATAGACAGCCTTTTTTTAGCCTAATTTCTGAAGTTCTTGAACTCTGCAAATGAAAAGTACCAATAGGGATACACTTGCCAAAACTGACATAAAACATACATACTGCTGTTTTTCCCGCTCATCAATAGTCACGTATCTACTGTTCTGCTAGTTCCGATTTCTACAAATAAGAGACCATCTTGGAGAAATCAACATACATAATAGGAAACTGAAATATATAATAGGTATGTGATAGCTGAGTATTTATAACACATTTCTATGTATCTAGAGCTCATGCAGCGCTTCAGACTTACCCCCAAAGCTGCCTGCATCTAACCTGGTGATGAGGGGGTATCTGGTCATTGGAACTGCAGCCAAAGAAGACTTGCAGTTTCTATTGTGCTGTTAGCTGTAGAAGCACTAATACCACCTTCAAGCCTTGGCTTGAAAAAGATGGTTTCTACAAAGAAAGAGAATGGCAGATTTGAAACTCAGGTCTGTACTCTGCTGCTAACAACTTTTTTTCAGATTACTTAGAGTGAAAATAACACATTGTATCATTACAGCTTTCCTAATGCTTTCACATTTCATATTTTGAATGCTGTTCTATTAGGATTTTGACACTTAAAGAAAAAACATATGGCAGGAATCAAAATAAAAAGGCTAGAGAGCAAATTAAATAGTTCAAGCCTCTAAACATTTTAAAACAAAATTGTAGGAAGCCTACAGCATATTGCCAAGGGAAGGGAAAAGTGGTTTAAGAGAGTTCTGTTACCCCAGCCCAGGGATTAGCTGGTGGAAAAGTATAAAGAAAGGGGAGCTCTCGGGTTAATGACTCTCATCATTAATGAGAGCTGGGGTAATAAGAGACAATAATAATACCAGCTTCCTATTTTCTTCACATCTACTGGTATAGGCAAAATGATGTGTATGGAACAAGCTCAGTCCTACATCAATCATATGCTCTCCCAGTAATTAGGAGAAATACTGGTGGAGTCAGCCAAAGTCCTGTTGGAAAGCTCACGGTTCACGTGACATGTCTCAAAAAGTCTTCTGCATTTAAACAACTGCAAAATTCTCTGCTTTCCTTTCAATACTTAACCAGCAACACTGTTCACATCTTATCAGTATTTATCCAGAAGCAACCATCTGTCACTTCCACAACTGACTCTGTAAGAGACAGCCTTTTCCTACTTCTTTTTGATCTCATTTAAGACAGTATCCAGAGGATTTAAATGGATCTGAGCACAGATATGCACAGAGCTTTTAGCAGTTCATCCTCTCATTCTCAGAAAGTACTTGGTAATTCCTCTTTGGAAGGCTATCCGTTTCTCAGCTGGATGCATTGGAATGAACAATGCACTTGTCGGGAACAGTCTGGGAGAGAATTTACTGGCATATCCCATTACAGCAGCAGTAACACGGTTTGCCCTCCAAAGATCTATCAAATTATGCTCTTATGAAAGACATTTGTCCTGACATGTGGTGCAGGCACTTCAGCTGAATGATTGACCCATGGGACCGATTCATTCTTTATTTTCAGCTTGGTTGCACATTTTGTCCATATATTATTGTGATATCCCTGAGCATAGATTCTTCAAACAACTTCCTTTAATTTCTAGCTTCTGACATCTTCTACCAGGATAATTTGCACTGCAGAATCAGAACCATGTGAGACCTGAATTTTGATTCTCCATCTGTTAAATACTCCTAAATTATCTTAAGGTAATCTATGGCAATTTCACTGCTGAAATTCAGGATGAAGGGAATTTGAGGGATAGAAGTGATGGAAAAGCGGTTTCAGATGACAAGAAGAAAAGGAATGAAATCTGATGCAGCAGTCCGCTGGGAGGAAAAGCACATCTGTAAAAATGAAATGTTTGCACTAAACATAAGAATTTGAGTCTCTGTTGATATGGCTTACATGATAGTTGCAGTTGCAGAATAATAGTTCTTAAAATAAACAAACCAGAGCTGGAGGTAGTAGGTTGTTTCCACTATCCCTTCAAGCCTATCTAATAACATGGTGCCAACCAAAAGGAAGGAAAGGGACCCTGGTGTCCCCACTCCAGTCATGTGTTCCCTCCTTACTCTTGCATCAATTAAAGAACTTGATGTAGCTGTGCAATGACTGAAAACAAACTTTCTGTGCAAAAAAAGGATTTGTTTTCAGTCAGATTAACAAATTGTTCAAATTCATGAGACTATGCCAACCAGAGACCATCAGTGGGAATATAGTCCCAGGGAACTCTAGGATCTCCCATTTTGGCAGCAATGTGGTTTTATACCAGGTTACACTGACTGAAAAACACATCTCATGCTCATACCCAGCATGTGATGCAGGAGGCAGAAAGAAACTTAAGTTTCACAGCTAGGGTGATTTTTGTCTCCAAAGAGGATTAAAATACTGTTTTGCACATAAATAGTACACAGCAGAGCAACATCTCAGCTAGCTCGCTGACCATTAGCTCACCCTTGTTCTGAACTGCATCCTGGGAGAGTTGCCTCCATCCCTGAGTCGGGAAAGATGAGCCTCCTAGTCCAGGCACCTCACTCATTGCACCAAAACAACTGAAGTTGGTTGGGAGTGAAGAATACTGAAGGGTACTGGCTTTTTTCTGTGGGGCAGACCAGCAAACCTTTATTTGTATGGAATAACAGGAATAGATAACAGTGTAAGATCCAAGCCTCTGGCACCTAAATAAACTGAATCATTGTTTCAAAACTTTGTGCAAATAGCCATGCCTTACTTGTCTCTGTGACTGTGTTCAAAGTGAAATAATCTGGGTCCCTAGGCTAACAGATGAATGAAGGCAAACTTCCTATTTCCTTTGTGAATTGCAGTGAATATTGATATTAAATCCAGCAACTACATGTATGGAATCTTACTGTCCCCCTTAAATTCACAGTAAAATTGGAAGAGTGAAAGCAAATTGAGCAATATGACAGTAAAACAATCCCTGGTGCCAGATGTGTGACTCCACATTTATCAAAAAATAAATGACAAGCTGGAGCAGGAAATACTGAACCTAGGGAAAGCCCCAGTTCAGTGGCTTTACTTTTACTTTACTTTGTGAAAACATAATCACTCTTACTTATGCACCTCATAGGTGAATTTTGATGACTAGTTTTCTACTTCATTATTATTGGTCATTATTATTATTAGTTTTGAGCTTGGATATACTCTGATTCTGATTTTCTGTGTTTCATTCAGGCAGAGACCAAACCACCTATAAATTAGTTTTCCTCCCATTCCTTTGGTTGGTTGGCTGGTTGTTCAAATTTTAAGTTACCTCATATAGCTTTTTCTACTTTAACATTTTTTCCCCTGTTCCAAATAATATTTTCCTAGGGGAAGCTGCACCTCCCGTTAACTTTTCTGAGTTTGTGGCACCTTTTACAATAACTAAACACAGATCTGGTGAGGAAAAAGAAACACTTTGGGAAAGCTCTGGTGAGAAGACAGACAGACAAGGGAGGGGTGAATGAAGGAGTCTGCATTCTATGCTTTTCCATATATGATGGTATTTCTGTTGCAATGTAGTGTATCACAAAAGGAAGGAAATGAAGAGTTAACAAAGTGTGTGGAAGTCCTGGTAGACTGAGGTGAACATTTGAAGCAAACAGTCACCCTAATATAAGGCAATAGCTTGTAACCTTGCAAAAAGCAGAGCGTAGGAGAAGAAAAGGACAGGAGAATTTGTTTAAAATGTTTCATTTAGGCAGCAAGGTGTTTGCAGAGTTCTGTATGCTACACACTAAATAGCAGAAATCAATAACAGAAAAGAGATAGTTACCAGAGCAGAAGCAGCTATCTGTGTGTGAGTCAGTGGAACAGGCTTAAAAGTTTGGGGTTTTTTTCTGGCTTAAAAGTAGTTTGTAGGCATAGATGGTGGTAGTTCACTCTTCTGTGTCAGATGAAGTCTTTAGGAGGCTGATCCCATTGCTTGGTGCCTGACTTTGGACACCTAAATCAGCATTTTCAAACTTGATTTTAAAAGTTCATGAAAAACATCAGAATTTCACAGACAGTAAGGGAGAAGAGGGATTTTCAGAAGAGTTGGWTGCCATCAGCTACTACTGATTTTTAGAATCCTGAATGTTGAAAAGAATCAGGACTTAGATATTTCTGGTTTGACTACCCAAAAAGGAGACTTCACTTATATCAGTTTGTCTTAGGTTCATCCTTCTACACTGTTCTGTGCTTGTTATTACTGTGTTTAAAATTGAGTACAATAACCTGGGAATAAACAAAGTCTCCATAGGCTTGGATCTTAGAGAGATCTTTTTAATTCCAGTCTCAGCAGAAGTTTCATTTGGGTTATTATCATTCATGAAACCAGGAAAGAAAGCCTGACTTCTGCCAACTTTCACTGTCAGCCTGTTTCTGCTGGCTGCTCAAAGGTTTGTTATGAATAGAGTTAAAGGAAGTGAGCCCACTTGGAAATCGCTGAAGACTGTGTTTAACTGCTTATGGCCCAGAATACAGTACCTAAAACCTCTGCATTTATATATATTTATATGAGATGTGAGTTTCTTGGCTCAGATACCAGTCAAAGATTTGTAAAATGGACTCATCTGTATTTTGAGCCAACCCAGGTTTACATGACAATTTTGGAGAGATACTGGTACTGGAGTTTTATGGCTCACTTGCATCATTTACTGGCTGAGAAGAATCCAAGTTCGGTGTCTGTGACAATTCAGTCATCTCTTTCATTCATTTATTTTAAAAATCATAAACATCAAGCAAACAGGGCTGATATCCCTTAGTCTCATTGATGTCATGACAAAAAGAGGTCCAGTAAAGGCAAACAACTGCCATATGCAGCAAGTGCATTTGTTAATGCACTAGGCAACAAGAATCTCAGAGAATTAGCAACAGCAGGCTCAAGAACTAGGTCAAGTTTCACTGGAGGGTCACAGAGTGTTGAAAATAGCAGTGAACCATGAAGGCATTTTGAGATTTCAGTCCCATGTCAGCTGTATACAGCTAACAGAAGTGCTTTTAGCAGCATTAGTAATTGTGGGACACCTGGCAACCAGCCATATGTGAAATTACAGTGCAAGAGAAACTTGTATTTTCTAAAGATTGGCAAGCATCAAAAGGCAAGGTTATGCTCCAAGGATAGCTCCCTACAATGCTATCGCAGCTACCAGTGCAAACACACAAAGGTGGCAGAATCAGAAGCAGCACTGTTCCCCACTGCTAGTTCCAGCATGGTACCCTTCCTTAGTAATATCCAACATTAACAAGGACAATGTAATCTGAACAGCTCAGTTAGATGAACGGTAACCTGCTGCTGCCCTTGTGGAGCCTGCTGCTATTGCCATCACAAGAGATTTCGTGCTTTTGCATCAATGCTTTAAAGCTTTGTTATTCCTTTACTTTTCTCTCGCACCATTGCACCAGTGCATTCATTTGCAACCAGTAAAGTACAAGAATATATCCAAAAATTATGTCCTCACTCTGGCAACTGCCACACTAATGATATGGTTCCAGTGTAATCAGATTAGCAATGTTCACGTTACTATTTCCCCCAAAATGCTCAACAAACTACATGCTGAGTAGTAAAATGATAGTCTCTTTTCTTAACAGATGATACTGACCTTAGGCAGTGTAGGGGCTGTAATTTCCAGTGGAGAGTGACATCTATCTGGGAGTTTTCAAACCTCTCAGCCATTGCCTTATGTCACACATGCCTGGCTCTCTTGGGCAGCCAGCAGGACTTGCTTCTGTTATTACAATGCTTCCACCTATCCTGACTACTTCTACTGACAAATTCAGTCATTAGTCCTAACTAAGGGTGGCCCTTAGTCCCTATAGCTATCCACAGAAGCTTGACTACGATATTTGATAATCAAGCATGCATTAATCAAGGCAATTATCATCATCATGGGGAGTATAAAAACTTATGATGCAGTGCTTTGCTAATGTCTCAAATCTTAATATCATCAGCAACACCCAGAACAAGAATCTTAATTTGTGATATAGTGGCCACACCAAATAGGGTCAGTTCTCTTCCTATTTTAGACTGTTTCATTTTTTCTTCAGTAACTGCAGCTAGTTCACTGGATCCTAGTGCTGATTTTGGAAAAAGAGAAGAACATTAGGGTTATCTTATGAATTCCTGGACTTTTTTTACTGCTGGATGGCAGAACTGACAGTTCCAGTTATATGGCTATTTCGCAGTTGCACCTGGTACAGAAAATGGGCATAAACTGAAATACCACATTGTACTGTTGCACCAGCTAAACAAGCAAAAGCAGGCTGTTTATCAGATAACTGGAGAACAGTTGAGATAAAACTAATAAACTACCGGTGGGGATCTTGAATGTAGCCTATCATGCTGCTCAAGGGCTCTGAAATATATGTGAACTCTCTGCTGTAACTGATACTATAAATCCTATATCCTTCAGGGTCTGTAACAGGGCTCCAAGGTTAATTTCCCAGATGAGGTCTTGACTAATCTTGGATCTTCAATGTTTGGCCCTGTAAAGCTAAGAGATGTCAAAGTGTTTTCTGATTTTGCATTCCTTCCTCGGTGCAATCTAAACACACAGGTCAGCATTTAGACTTTTCAGAAAGTTACTTCCTGTGGTAGTAAGGACCCAATTATGTTTTGACGAAAGGAAACTACAGCTAAAATGCTTTGCTTTCCCTCCCCTTATTGCTTACAAGCTCAAAGAAAGCAAGATCAAGCATCCAAAACTCAGGAACACTTTGGAGAACGAACACATTTCTGTTTATATATTATGATTACACTCTGCTGTGTCTTGTTGCATCTGCCATGCTACATCACATTCTGACATGCTGTATCATATCTGAAGTGACAGTCTACGTCCAACATGATTATCTAATAACACAGTGGGAAAACAAGCTGACGACTGAAGCATTATGAATGTTTTTACATATAGGGCATTTTGATATGACATTGGAATTTATTGTCATAGTAATTCTTTCCTCCCCTCTCCAAATGATGCTCAATTTACATTCATTTCTGTCCAGGAAGGTATTCCCATTTCCTTTCTTGTGCAGCTCCAACATTTAAAACAATGCTCATATGTACAACTGGTACTCTTAAATGGTAGTGTTCTTGTTTCATCTTCCCAATGATGGAATCTTCCATTTCCATCTTCCCTCAACAATATTATACTTACAATCATTTAGTCAATTATCCTATTTACCAATGGTATTTAAACAGTGGTGATATATAGGTGTGGTATGCTTGTCACTTGAAATATGGGATACTAATACTCAATATGAATTAAATATTTGTATATCCCTTTTTCTACTTTCTGCATAACAGTTCTGAGATTATGAAACAGATTTAAAGTTACCCAACTGACAAGTCAAGATGAAGAATGATGTCTGCGTGGAATGGCAAATTTTGAATGTCCATTTCAGAAGATTATTGATGATTTGATGCTAAATTAACTCTCTAATACTTATTTTTCTAACACTTCTGCATTTTAATGTCATGCAGATGTTTGCTGGTGTCATAGACCCTCACTCTGAAAAACTGAAACTACACTGTCTAGAAAAGAAGGATACCTTGGTGGCTAAAACAGAGATTTGAGTGGCCCAAATTCAGTCTCTTTATCTGGCATCTTTGGAATAGATCATTTGTACTTCAGAAAAATGTAGCTAAAGCACATTAAAAATCATGAGGTCATAGCAGGTAGGTGAGGCATGCAAAATGCTTAGGAATGATAGCTGCAATTTTGCAGTGCTCCTTCCCATTTAAAGAAAACAAGTGGAGGATGGGATGGGGAAACCACTAGAAGAAAGGAGGTTAACACAGAAATAAACATATTGCATACGCTTTCAATCATTTATTTTCCCACTAAAAATCCATCCACTAATGACTAAACTAAAGCAGGCTATTTTTTTTCCCCAACATAGTATTTCTGCTTTAAGCCTGCAGTGAGAGGGTTGCAACTATTTGCTGGGTTGTTATAAAGCAAGAAGCAGAGGCATGTCTAGCTGTAGCTGAGCAGTGCTCCAGCTTGTTTCTCTACCTAATGGATGATAATGGCCTGTGAAGGGCAGAAGAGCATTCTGAAAGGCCTGTCTCATGCAGCTGAGACTGAAATGTGCTGGAGGGCTTAGAAATCATGCTGTAAAACTGGAAGTTACAGGCTGATCAGAGGTGTGAGCTATTTCATCAGTCCAGATATGGGTGATATTTTTTCATAAAATGTTTTATTCAATAATTGGTTATTATATCTGCAAAAAGCATAATATTCTATTTGGTCTCCAAGGAGTATGTGGACTTTCCAGCATTCCTGAAGGCTTCTGAGTTTATCTTACCAATGGACTTGTGTGTGGCAAATAAAACCACAGTAAAAAGTTCAATGTCTGACTGTGCTCAAATCCATAAAAGATGTATCTCATTGCAATGATAATAAAGAACAAGGTATTCAATGATGCCACAAGGGAAATGATTTACAGACTTCAGTCTGTTATCTTATAGAGTAGGTTTAGAACAGAATAATATGCATAGGTGTTGTGGCAGGTTTGCTGTTTGATATGAACAAGATATCTTTTCTCCTCTTTTTTAACAGCTAACATCTTTCGTGTTGTACAAGTCAGACCTCGCTGTTTTGCTGCAACCAAGATTCCCCAATAAACCTTGCATGGAGAACAGCTCCTCTCAGTACCCTCACCTCACTATCATTTTCCAAACACACTTCATAAATGCCACTGCTACAGATTAATTTATTGATAAAATTGCTTCAGGATTCTGCCTGCTTTTCAATGTGAATGCTAATCCACATGTCAGAGCCTTTTGCACTCTTTCCTTCACCCCCAGGAATAATCTTGCCCACACAGATATGCACTGGTGCTCCCACTGCACCAGCGGTTTGAGCCTGGACAGGGCAGGTGAATGCCTGGGAGGGTGAGTTCACAGAGAAGGTGCTGGGACATTTCCAAAGTAAGAGCTGAATCCCAAGGAATCTGTTAATATAATCACAAGTTATGCTGGCTGTTAATAGGCCATTCTTTAATTAGGTTCATCCTTCTAAGCAGTCACATGAAACTGGGCAAAATATCTTAGGAATTACTGTATGCTTCCATAGCAAAAATAGCAAGATAACATTTTAACATGCCTTCTTACAACATTACAGATAACAGTGTGTTATAACACTGTGGTTATAACATTACCCTGACAGTTTGTTACCATGCTTAGAATCGCTCCAGCTTTGTGGAAAATGGACCAAATGGGCAGCAGCTGAAGAGCTTCCTCTTAGCTAAATAAACCTTCCTTCACAGAATAAATCCCTCAGACTTACAGTTTTTTATCCAAAAGCCATCCAATTTGATTATCTATGTGAAAACTATTGACTATGTACATTTTGAAACACAAACTATATTCTATTGAATAAAATTGCACTTAAATCTTCCTTATAATTTAATCAGGATCACGCTGTCATCAAATATTAACTTTGCAAGGACTTTAAATGTCTTATAAGGACTCTTGGTGTTGAAACAGACTCATTGCTTGGCTTCCATATATTTCAAACTTAACGCATGAATACCCAGCAGTGGAATGCTCTTATTATGCCATTAACATTAATCACATAATCTTTCTTTAAATATATATATTTTTCATATATATATATAAGAAATATATATGTAGAAAGAGACTCATGTCACTCATATCCAAGAGTCCAAATACTTTTATATCTATTATTAGAAACTAACAAGCTAATCCTCTCAAATCTCAAATTCTATTTCCATATGCATTGTTACAAAAGCTTTGAAAGCAACAGCAAATATTGTCATCTGTTATTGAGTCATTTTACTTTCATGTGGGCTGTGCTTCTGTACCTGATATGTGACAACTTTGGGAAACAGGGAAGCCAAAGCATCTTTCCCAGGGCTATGTTAATAAAGTTTTTAGCTGCTGTGTAAATCCATTCCCATGCTTATCTTCAGGTACCAATGCAATCAACCTCTACACAGTATGAAGGCCAAAGCAGTGTTAATTGACATGCTGCTGCTGGCTGTTGTTGTTATGGCATGATTAAACATAATGTTCAGGGTGGAAGATGAATTCTTATAGCAGCAGGCAGTAAGCACCCACTTGCTTATCTGTGGAGTCTTTTTAACTTTTAAAAATAAATCSTAAATAAGCCTCCATATTAACTCCTACCTATTTTAAACAGTGAACTTTTTTATTAAAATAAATGCTAGGAAGAATATATGTATTTTTTTTTAAACATGAGCTAGAAAAAGCAGACAAAAAAGAGGGAGGGCCTCAAGTTTTTGGCAAATATTGTCAAAGGCTATAGAAATCTCCTGTTTTGCTGCAAGAGAAACCAGGAAGCCTGGGGAGCTTTCTGATGATGGGAAGGGCCACCTTTCTTGGTGCAGTTTGTTTCCTTTATGTTCCTGTGTGTTTTATAAAAAATCATTAATCAAAAAATTTCCTCATACTTGCCATTGGCACTGCATGCTAAACCTTATCAAAGACCTGTGATATTTACATATAAAATATAATTTAAATGTTTAAAGGACATTGATTGCTGTCACTATGGGGTTTAAACTAAATTAATACTGCCCTCTACTGTTASTCTGGATTCAAAATTTCTTTCAGCTTTTCTTATAGAAATAATGGCAATGCTGTGGTAATTGAGAAGGTTTAAGAAAAAGCAATTTTTTGTAATTAAACCAATGGTTATAGTTTGAAAAAAAAAYGCAGCTGAGACTTGGTGGGCACAAGCGATTCCTCTGGTCTGGAATAAAAGCAGGAAAATTCTTTTTCAGGCTGGGAGAAAGGCTTACCTTCTGAAAGYGATCTGTTTTTTCCAATCTATATCAATAGAATTAATAAAAGATATCACCCCTGCCTACCTGAGTAATTGAAAGCATACTCAGATCACATATTGGGTAACCATGCATGGACATCAAGCTGCTGAATAGCTTTCAGAGAGAGATTCTGAGATCTTTTGAATAGCTTGCCTAAGAGCTCTCCAGTATGTGTAGGCATAATGTGACATTTGAGATATAGGAAAGAAACATTAGAAGTTTCCCCAGACACACATAATTTAACTTTAAAACACTCCTTGGACTTCATCTCTTATTTTAAAATTATTTTCTTTAGGGACATAATGTGTTTCAAAAATACATACTGTGACAAGTTTTCATCACGTGAAGGAGAACAAAATTGGATTTCTTTGTGAAGAAAATTACAGGATACAGACTAGATGAAGCACTTGGCACTTTCAATTTTGAGGCCAGAAGTGACTATTATGATTGTCTGATCTGGCTTCATGCCTAATACAAGCCAAGCACACCTGTGTAATAATTCTGCATCAATGTAATGATTTCTGTTTACACTACAGTACATAAAATAGCTCTTCTTAATTTAAAAACTTCAAGTGATGGAAAATCTGTATTCCAATAGTCATTTACCCTCACTGCATGGAAATACATCTTATTTGTATTTAGGCCCAGGGTTTCCTGTCAGAATCAACTATGAATATCAGGATCTAGCTTCTAGATTTTTTTAGTGTTTATTTTCTCTTTGGTGTTAGCCTCCCTTAACTTCAATGTCTTAGAATTCATCTACAGTATGAGAAAAACATAGAACAGTAGTTGAAATCCTGCTCAGCTGGAGCAGAAAACTTTGACATGCTTATTTTCCAGTCTATGTTATATAGTTTAACTGTTTTGTCATGAGAGGTCCTCACTTTGTTTTCCTAATTCCCATAGCACTTAATTTTAAGATTTGGCTAGGCCATTAAAAACTCAAGTTCCCTGGAGAGTTACAAGATCTAGTGAATGGTTATTACCTTGTCAAATTCAGATGATAACTTGGAATATTTGGTTGTTTCCATCTGTTGGATAGGAATGCTAATGTCCACATCAGAAGTGATGTTGCTAGAGTGTAATTTGACTGGGACAATATGTAGCAAACTTCATATGCTACCACAGGACAAACTGACAAACACTGATGTATGCTGCTATGGCTGCCGTGCGTTCTGGCATTTGTTTGAAAGCTCTCACGAAAGAAGAAGCTTAGAAAATACAAACAAAACCATAACAAAGGACTGCGTCAGAATTATTATTTATGAGTGTCAGCTCATTCATAGTGATAAAGGATTTCTAGATCAGTTCATAAACCCATTGCTGGAGTCATTGCAAGGATAAAGAGTGACTCAGAAATGGGCGACAGAACTCTCTCCTCCAGGAAAAAGATAAAAATGAGGAAAAAAATAATGCTTTAACATCTTCTTGCAAGGAAGATGCGTGTTCTAGAAAGCAGAGGAAAAAACAACAAAGGTTAGACAAGGGCTAGTGCCCTACAGGAGAAATGCTGTGGCGCTTAGTTTGGGCAGGCATGTCCATGTTAATGTACCTGAAAAGCAGCTATTTCTCCTGCTRTGTCACTTACCCTGTCACTTAGAGCTGCAGCTTTTTATAAAGTTAGATTTATGACAGTACATCTATTGACTGAAGTTAAATATTACACATTTCAGTAGAAATACTATGTTTAAGTGGACCACTAAGAGGCACTGCTACCAAGAGAATTCTAGAAATCACATTGTCTTTATTTTATGTTGCCCCTTTTCCAGCCTCCATCCCATTTTACTTTGCATGCACTTTCTGACACTTCCTAAGCAGAGCCAAATTTGCACCTCCCCTTTGTTACTTATTATGACCATTTTCTTTTATTCTGTTTTCCCTATCTCATTACTAAGATTTGGCACATGGACTTCAAATATATATTTCATTACATTTAATTCCAGATTTATATTTTGTCATTCATGATGCATTAGAAACTTGCTAATAATTTTCATTTTACTATGAGGACACTACTGGAGTTGTATAGGAGGATGTAACAAGAAGATATTAAAAAAGGTAAATACAGCCTCTCTCCAAGGTAGCATGAAGTTGTTAAGCCAAATTCTACTCTAATTAACATTGATAAATCCATAATAATTCTACTGAAATACCACTTTCTACACCTTTTTGCTCTGGGTAATGTAAGCAGAATTTAGTCTATTGGTTTTAAACCATACTGGGAACTTTGCCAATATCTTCAATAGGGCCAGAATTTAACCCATTTCAGTTTTTTTTTCCTCATAATATGTAGACTCTGCTTCTGATATGAAATTCACTTGATTTATTCCCCAATGAATCCAGTCATTCATTCTAATATTAATTTTATTCTTTACCTTTCTTTGAAACAAATGCAAAAAACATGATAAAACCTCTAAGGAAAAGATTTCATGAAACCCTTAATGAATCACAGAATATTTAGTATGAGAGCAATGTAGAATATTCCATCAATCCATGCACTGCAGCAACAGCATATTCTATCTTTCCATTAATGGATTTCCATAATGGATCCTTCATTTGTAAGATCTTTTTTTACTGGTACAGCTAGTTAGAGCTCTATCTTATACCAAATTCATTCTAATATAATGCCTGAAGTCTATTATATTAAGGCTAATATTCCTAACTGAGTTAAATAAAAGCATTAAAGTTCCTAAAACCAATATTAGAAAATTTAAAAAGATAATTCTATGATCTAATAACTTTTGAATGATTTGCAGTATTCAATACCAAAATATACTCTGTAAACTTAAGTTAAATTGAATATATTCATTCTCACAACAAAACTAAAAATGAATGCTTCTCTTGCACACTATCTTATTAACATGTGCAGAATACTAAATCATTTCTTGTCTCTTCAAAAAGCTGATCTTTAATTGCTGTTCATTTTATGGCTTCAGGACAGCTCTGTAGGAGCATGGTAATGATTTTTTTATTAACTTGTTTTTGTTTCTAAGCAATTAGAAACACATACTAGCATATCTGTAGCACATTCCATTCTTGTAGAAAAGATTAGGGCCACCACACATGTCCCTGAATGCAGGCCTATACAAGAACGTTTAACAATGTGTCTACTCTGTGTAAGAACCCTTGAAGTTAAGTGCTTTTCCTAGATACTGGAAAGTTGAGAACGCATAAAATAGTACATTGAATAGAATGGAGTTCTCATTTTAAAAGAGCTTTAATCAAGAAATATTTAATGCAAATTTGCCATCAGTTACACCCCTTTTTCTAAATTGTTCTGTTCTTGTATCCTAGTGAGTTAGCTAGAACTGTATCTTATGTACTTTAATAACTTACAAACATTTGCTAACATTGCTACATTCACATCTATAATGCTGTATCAATATGAAGAGTTTTTTTACTTTTATTTTTGGTAACAGGTTTTTCTTGTGAACGTTTACTATGCAACATGATCTATTCTCCTGTTCTCCAAAAGTGGAGAGCACTACCTATCATGAAGTGGATTTGAATTTACTAATATATAACATATCATGTCACTTCTGTATTTTGGAAAAGGATGTACATTTATTCTGTTAACTGTGTGAGTTATTCTTTCTTATAATGTGAGTTACTATGCTTAAACAAAACGCTGTTATTTAATGTTGTTAATAAATACTTATTTAATGTTCAGTGCCTGTAGATATGGTGATATGGCTATTATCCAATTTGAGTGACTGTCACTTTGAAAAAATGAAACAAAAAAGAGGTCAGAAAACAGTGCATGTATAAAAATGCTTCAAGTAGAAAAATTATTCAGCTGCTTTTTCAGTATAATGAAAGCTGATAGAGTTATGAATTTAAATAATGATGTAAGAATTAACCTAGGTTAGGCAGTAACCTCTCATTTGAAAAAAACAAAGTTTTCTTCAAAAAAATAACTTCTAAACTTAAAGGAAGGTATAAAATGTTGCTAAGATATGTCTCCTACCTCTCTTTGGCCTCTTAATTGTCAAGAAAAGAAAGAAATGAAAACTACCAAATATGAAACTAACTACTTTAGTAAAAATCTCTTTATTAAAATTGCTTTTATTTAGGATAATAAGGACTCAAAATTTTATACATTATCTTCCTGTAGTGAGCAAAAACATATCTTTATAATGATCAGATTAATAATCAGGATGAAATACTAACTTGCTCTCTCAAAATGAGAAAGGAAGCTTCTGTGAAGAAGCAAACTTTCCTTGCGACCTTCCAGGAAAGTTTTGAGAATTACTTCATTTATTTAAGGCTGTGTGCCACCTGACACTCTCCAGTGGCAGGGCAATAATTAGCGCAAGCTGAAAGCACTGCCCATAAGTAGAAAGATCTGTGCAATGGATGTCTTCCCAGTGGTATCATGGCCATACAAAACACACTAATTCTTATCCTACTTTGTCACTTTTAAATGAGACTTTCGACTTTGATTTACACCCTGAGTCATAATAAATCTCATTCCTCTTCTCTTCTAGGAACCATCCTCTAATGCTCACAAACTTGCAGYGATGTTAAAACCAACAGAACTGCAACTTTGAATTTTAAGTCAGCCTGAGGATGCAGGAAAGACAGTTTTATGGATAAGGCTGTTACCTAGTGTTTCAGGAGGCTGTGGTCTGTGTCCAAAAAATGTACAAAATTTCCAAGGGCATATGAGGAGAGAGCCAGGAGGCTTGACTCCTATCGCTATTGATAGGCAACAATACCTTTTGATATCGACAGTCATCTATGGCTTTCCCTCTCAGACCAATTTTGCTCTCCGTAGGCACTAAAGGCTAGCAACATTGACTATTCTCATTATTGAGAGGCCTCGATGAGGATCAATTTCCAGATGTATCCGTAGGGAATGACATCTATAGATACCAGTCCCTACTGATAGGCTTCAAAACCTCTCAATCTCCAAAGGCATTGATTCCCATCCATTTCCATACGTAAGGATAGGGATTGAAATCAATAGGTATCAATAGTGATGGGTAACTCCCAACGCAAATCCCTACTGTTAGCCATTGATAACTCTCAATCTCGACTGGCAGCTATAGCATGCACACCTTGGCTTTCGCTCTCGGACTGAGTTTGCGCTTTTGTCCAAAAAGGCACAGACCCCACCTGCCTCTCCACTTCTCTTGGGGGTTGACACTCTTGAAGCTGTAGGATCTCTGAGAATATTCTATCTCTCACTCGTGCTCTCGTATGCTACACAGTCTGCTGATTTCCACCTGTAACTCCTTTATCTGGCATCACAACTCATCAACATCAGCACCTATTTCCGCAGAAAAGTTGACTGTCAGCCCCAGCCTCACAGAGGCCCCGGGCACTCCCTGCAGCCTGCAACTTGCAGAGCTGCATCCTTTGTCAGAAGGTTTGTCTGGGTGGAAGCCTCCAACATGGCAGACACAGCAACTCGAACAGCTACTGGGGAATGTGCCCTGTGGTGTGTCACAACCATATCTGAGGGAGGATATGCTGCTATGAATGGAGATGAGGACCCCTTCTTTGCACTCTTCTGCACAAACTGCTGCATCTGTTGGCTGCCTCCAGCAGCTGTGCTCTGGGACTGGCTCTCACATAAGCCTCTCCCTAGCACTGGCTAAAAGGGTGCTTGACCCTGCCTAGTCAAGGGTCAGCTGGAAAAAAAGCCCCATCTCCCTCTGATCGGGGGCAATGAACAGAGCTTGTCAGCAGCAGCTACCCCTTGCTAGAGCTTCCCAGAAGTTAAGGCCTCCTGCAGCTGTCCTAATCTGCTCTCCTTACCTGTCAACGGCAAGCATCCTCCAGTCCCTCAGACAGTCCCCAGAAATCCCCAACAACCTCCAAGAAGGTTTTGAGAAGTTCTAGAGAAGAACCCAGACATTGCTGCACAAACTGCTGTGTCAGCTGGCTGGCTCTGTCAGCTGCTCTCATCTAGCTCATGGTATTGATGCCTATCGATTTCCATACCTATCAACAGACATTGATATCACTTGATCTCCACAGGCATGTATACCTTTCTTGCTAGGAAGGAGTTTGAGCTCAGCAGGCATTGACCACTAGGGACATCGATACCTCTTGATATTGCCCCTGTTGATGCCTATCAATTTAAACACCTATCAATTGGGATCGATATTGACTGATATCAATCCCTATTGATAGGCATCTATAGCTTTCTCGCTAGGACCAAGTTTGCTCTTGGTAGCCATTGACCAGTATCGACATCGATACCTCTTGATATTGAACCCTATAGATGCTTATTGATTTCCATACCTATTGATACAGATTGATATTGATAGGTATCAAACCCTATCAATAGGCATCGATACCTCTAGATCTCCACAGCCATCTATAGCTTTCGCTCCCAGACCCTGTTTGCTCTTGGTAGGCACCAGCGACTATCGACATCAATACCTCTTGATATCCATCCCTATCGATACCTATTGATTTCCATACCTATCAATATGGATAGATACCTATTAATACCAATCAATATCAATCCCTATCAATAGGCATCAATAGCTCTCAATCTCCAAAGACATCTGTCTTGCTGAGTATCAATTACCAGACGTATTGCTAGGGAACGACATCTACAGATATCCAGCCCTATCAATAGGCATCAATACTTCTTGATCCCCACAGGCATCTACAGCTTTTCCTCTCAGACTATTGATAACACTCAGTCTTGACTGACATCTACAGTCTCCGTTCGTGCACTCATTCTGCTGTTTGGATGCACCCACAACTATCAAGGTTGACCATTCACCATATCAAGAGGCCTTGCTGAGTATCAATTACCAGACGTATCACTAGGGAATGACAGCTACAGATATCCAGCCCTATCAATACGCATCAATGCCTTGCGATCTCCACAGCCATCTATAGCTTTCTCTCTCGGACCCAGTGTTCTCTCAGTAGGTACCAATGATAATAGACATCAATACCTCTTGATATCCATCCCCATTGATGCCCATCCATTTTCATACCTATCACTAGGGATCAATATCATTCGGTATCAATATCTATTAATACTGATCAATATCCATCCCTATCAATAGGCATCAATAGCTCTCAATCTCCAGAGACATCTGTCTTACTGATATCAACTACCAGATGTATCGCTAGGGAACAACATCTACAGGTATCCAGCCCTATTGATATGTATCAATGCCTCGTGATCTCCACAGCCATCTATATAGCTTTCGCACTCAGAATGAGTTTGCTCTCAGGAGGCATCAACGACTATGGACATCAGTTACTCTCAATATCGATCCCTATCAATAGGCATCAATACCTCTCCATCTCCACAAGCATCTATAGCTCTTCTTCTCGGACCACTAATAACTCTTGAACTCAACAGGCATCTATAGCCTTTGTTCGCGCACTGATATCCAATGCAATTGATACGTATCAATGTCTCTTGATCTCCACAGCCATCTATAGCTTTCACTCTCGGACCYTGTTTGCCTTATGTAGGCATCAATGACTACTGACATCAATACCTCTTGATATTCATCCATACCAATCCCTATCCATTTCCATACCTATCACTAGGGATCGATATCTGTCATTATCGGTAGGCATCAATACTTCTTGATCCCCACAGGCATCCATAGATTTTCCTCTCCATTCATTGATAACTCTCAATCTTGATTGGCATATATAGCCTTCATAAGCACACTGATTCTGCTCTCACAACACACCGACGACTATCAAAGTTGACCGTTCACTGTAYTGAGAGGCCTTGCTGAGTATCACTTACCAGACATATCTCTAGGGAATGACATCTACAGATATCCAGCATGATTGATAGGCATCAATGTCTCTCGATCTCCACAGCCATCTATAACTTTTGCTTTCAGGCCGAGTTTGCTCTGGGTATGTATCAACGACTATCAATTACTCTTAGTATCAATCCCTATTGATGCCTATCCATTTCCATACATATTGATACTGATCAATATCGACAGGCATCAACAGCATCGATATCAATCGACATCAGCTTTTCCTCTCGGACCATTGATAATTCTACTGGAATCTACAGCCTTGGTTTGCGCACTGATTCTGCTCTCAGGACACACCGACGACTATTAAAGTTGACCGTTCACCATATCAAGAGGTCTCACTGAGTATCAACTCCTGATATTGACTGGCAACTACAGCCTTTGCTCTCCTACAGATTCTACACACATAGAGTGCAGCTGCAAAGGGCACGTGAAAAGAATCGTGGGGCTGTACCAACATTGCTCCCAGGATAACTTTCTCATTTAGGCCAGCGAGGGGGATGGAGGGCTCAGGTTCAGGTCCTGTCTGAGATTAGGCTCCACCTTACCTTTAGGGTTAGGGTTAGGGTTAGGGTCAGGAGAGAGAGAAAGCCTAGGGCCCCACAGGGTGTAGGGCTACAAAGGGCAGGCCAAAGAAAATGTGGGGCTGCACCAACATTGCTCCCAAGGACAATTTTCATGTTTAGGCCAGGGAGGGGACTGGAGGGCCCAGGTTCAGGCCCCACCTGAGATTAGGCTCCGCCTTACCTTTAGGGTTACAGTTAGGGCTAGGGTTAGGGTTAGGAGAGAGAGAAAGCATAGGACCCCTTGACATCAATCAAGAAGAAAGGCTAGGGCAGACACAGATACATCCTGTGAATCAACACATGGCTCTGCAGCTAGTGTTGCCAGCAGAGCTTTGGCTTCTACCAACACACAATGCTCTTCAAAGAGAAGACTGCTAGGGAGACAAAGGATCTACCTGACAGAGTGGTTCAAAACAATTAAAGAGAGAAGATGGAACAGTTTTTGTGAAAAGCATACTGAGACAAAGATGCAAGTTTTTTAGGAAAAAGGGAAGAGAAGGAATTGCATTCCACCTAACAAAACAAAACAAATACATGGAGCTCTTCTACAGATCAAGAGCCTGAAACAGGATCAGTGAGAGGTCAATGAGGAAGATGTGATGAACATCTGTGGGAGACTATCCAAAACAGAGGTGCACAAAGCCTTGATCAGACAATGGGAAGATGCTTCAGTGACATGTCTTGGTTCTCACAGAAGACCTTAATCACTCCGGTAACTACTGAGAAACAAATACAGCATGGCACAAGCAATCCAGAAGACCTCTGAAGTGTGTTGGGGATAAGTTTTTTCATGAAGCTACTGAACAGGCCAGCTATGGAGGTGCTCTGCTACTCACAAACAAAAAACTGCTCAGGGATGCAGTAGCTGCATATGCGCATGTAACATATGCTGTGATAACCTCCAGATGGCAGAGTCTAAGATCCTGAGGAAGACAGGATGGTAAGTAGCAGAATAAAGATCCTGGACTTCTGGAGAGCAGACTCAGCCTATTCAGGCAACTGCTGGTAGGATCCCATACAGGCTGCCCAGAAGGCAGAGGAGCTCATGAGGTCTAGTTGATCTTCAAGGACAGTCTCCCTGAAGCACAATGATGAACCATCCCAAAAGGCAAGAAAAGGAGCAGGCAAGGCAGAGGGCCCCCCAGTTGAATAAAGAGCCCTGACTGAGCTCAAATGCAAGAAAGAAGGCCACAGGAGGTAGAGGCATGGCTGTATTACACAAAAGAGCTCTAGAAGTATTTGGAAGGCCAAAGCTTGATTACCTGTGAAGCTGGCAAGGTAGGTGAGGGGCAACAAGAAGGTACTGGTTCACTGCAGCAAAAGGAAAGCCAAGAAAAGCACTGGCCCAGTACTCAGTGGGGTACGTAACTAAGTAATGAAGGACACACTGATGTACTCAACACCTCCTTTGCCTCAGTATTCAGCAGGGACTGTAAGGTGGGGAGAAAGCTCACTGAGATTAGCAGATTCAGAGGGTGGTGGTCAACCTTCCAAAGTCTGTCAGTCAGATAAAAGTGGTATTCCTCAAGTTTCAAGTCTGGGGCCAATGCTGTTCATCAACATCTTCATCTACAACCTGAACAATGGGATGAAATACATCCTTTTCAAGTTTGCAGGGGACATAAGAAGGGGGAGCGAAGGACATTGGAGAGGGCAACCTCAGTAAGGTCAACAAAGGCCAAGTCCTACACCTGGGAGCAGACTATCCCTAAGCATCAGTACAAGCTGAGGACAGACAGCTAGCCAGCTCTGCAGAAATGGACTTCAGAGTCCTGGTAGGCAGTTGGTTAAACATGACCCAGTAACACACCCTTCCAGCAATGAATCCTAACCATGTAAAGGGCAGCAAAACCGCAGACAGTTCAGAGGAACATGAGGCTCCTCTGCTCAGGGTTTATGAAACCATACATGGAGCAGTATTCAGTTCTGGGCCCACAGCACAAGGGAAATGTTGACTAACTGGAGAGAGACCAGAGACAAGCCACAATGATAGTCAGGGGATCCAGGTAACTTCGTAAAAAGGTACAGAGCTCTTCTTAACATCCCTGTGTAACTAGGYGGTAAAGCCACGTTTACAGACTGACTCAACATCACGCAAAGCTGTTGAGACTTTGTGCAGAGGAAGCAAAATGTTATCAGTCTAAAAGCTGTGTGGTTTTCGGTTTTAGTGTTTTTTTTTAAACCTCCTTCAGCAAATCASACTAGCAGATGCAGAATATTACACATCTGCTTATCATAATATAGTTGCCCATCACCATCTTTCTCTGTTTCTTTTCATCCATTTCCCTGGTCATTTTAACAGTGCTTAAGTTTGCCTGAAACCTAAGGGCAGAAAGTTTCTCCTTAGAAAGCATACTTGGTTTTACAGCTTATGAATTTGGTCCCTTCTTAAATTCCACTTCAAGAATTGTGCCAAGAATCCCACCTAATGGCATTCACAGAAACAGACAATACTTCAAAGGAAAACACTTCTATTTTTACTTCTAGTGAATAACACGAATGCTTAGTATGGGATTCATTTTGTCTGGTACTGTACAGCTCTGAATCTTGTCATATATAGGTGCATGTATTTTACCAAGTGAAAAGCATTCAGAAGATGTGGCATGCTTCCTTTCAATAACTGAAATTACATTACTGTTTGAGTTTCTTTCTTCATAACCTACATGCGTTTTGGGATAAGATGGATGCACCCAACTATACTCTAGTAACTTTTCCATCTCAGGCTTGATCAAATGTATGGCAACTATGAGAAATGCAAGATGACACTCATCACCTTCCTTCTATATGGAATTTTATTCATTAATAAAGTCCGCATGTTTTGCATATATGCAATGAGTAAATGCAAGAAAGCATTAATTCTGCATGTTTATGCAGAACTTCATTTCCCAGTCTCTCTCACTCAACCCCTTAGTGTGAGAAACTTTCCCAGGCAAGTATAACCAAAATTGTCTCATCTGTAGTCTCACCTTTGGGTTATCAGTACAAATTGTTCACCCTCCCAGTGGGAATACCAGCAGACTAACTGCCACTGTTACCCTTAGAACAGTACAGAAACAGGGAAACAAAGAAAAGCAAATAGGAAGAACAATGACAAGCTTCAGTTGTGCCTAATCTATCTCTCATTTTCACTAAGTGCTACTTCTTTTTGGTTGGCCTTTTTAGCTGAACACTGATGCCTTTGTAACTATTGAAAGGTGAAAAGAATGTTAACTTAATATATGGATAGGAGAGAGAGTCTTTATTCTATCGTAACTGACTCTTCTTCTGTTTTACTGGAACAGAATCTTGTATTTGTGAAAGAGCAGCACAGCAGAATGTGATGTGCCTTCAGCTCACACTGTGCTAGTGTTGTCCAAAAAAATCAATTCTATCAGTACGAGAACTAAGTCTTTAAAAAAATGGACAAATCCTCTAAGTCAGTAGAATGCAAAAAAGTCCTTTCCTTAATTTTCTCCAAGATCACTGAGAGACTAAAGAAAGGTAAAAGTTCCTTGAACCCCTGAATTCCTACTTGAATACCATCATCTTATGTAAATCCAGTGATACTGTTTTAAGTTGCCTTAATCTGCATTAGTCATTAACAGCAGAATCAAAACAGGTGTCTAACACTGACCAAAGCGCTGCTGTTATGTACAAATCACTCCTATATTGGAGCTTGTCTCAAAAACCCTTTCTCTGCCAAAGAGAAATATCAGTATAGCATTATCTATCATTAGCAAACCTAGCGTGCAGTAGGATCCATTTCCTTATCTGCTCAATATGCTTAGACATACATCTAAAAGTTCTCCTTACAAACTGGCCAGTCGTCAACAATGAGTAAGATTCTTCTAAATCTATCTCCCCATTTCTACTCCCACACAGAGTAAGTATCAAGTTATGGGTAATACTAAGTCTCTACAATCAAACACAGCATGCATCAGGTGTTACAGCACTTGGAAGCAGAAGTTACTCATCTTCTTGCCCATAAGATTTTGAACAATTTCAAGGTTTCAGTTTTTTCCTCCACTTCAGATGCTGCCACTTCCACTTCCACAACCTCTCCTGTTAGTAGCCAGTCTCCTTGCCTTAAGCTCAATGTCACCACCAGTGTTATAAGCAGAACATTCGTTTTAAACCTCAGATAAATTAATCTCAGCCCAAAGTAACAAACTGGCAATTCTTGACACACTTTTCTTCTTCCCATTCGGCTTTCTTTTTGTGGCGAAAAAACATTTAAAGCATGCAAGCTCAGGAATAAAAAGGCCTTGCAAAACACTTGTGATACCACTTTTTCCTCATTTTATTTTTGGACATGCAAAACACTGTTTGTGAAACCCAAGATTTCAAACACTAAAGAGAAAATAACAGAACAAGAACTCCAAAAGGCCCCTTTCTGAAAAGGTTTCCACTGTACTGGAGTTTTCAGTGTCTTTAAGTGGTCCCTCTTCTCCCTTTTTCCAGTAGAAAATAGGAGGACAGTCACTAGCAGGTGCTGCAGGCCAGGCAGTCGAATCAGGGAGTTTTACTTTGGTTAACTTATTGCCAATAAACACAAACCTCTGAACAAATGATCTGGGCATTGAAGGGGGACCCCACCTCCCCTCCCCCTGCCCCCCAAACCAACCAAACAAAAACCAAACCCCACAATCGGACAGACACACAACCATTCATCCTCCGCCCTCCCCACCTTGGTCTCCCCGCGTTTAGCCACGGGGTGCCTCACGGGGTTCCCCTCCCAACCGCTCCGGCCAGCTGGAATCGGTTCCGGCTGGAGCAGGGCGGTTGGTGCTGCGCAGGTCACTGCTGCAGCCACTGCAGCCCCCTGCTGCTGCCGGGCGCCCACTGCAGCATGGGGCTGGGAGAAGGGGAAACAACCACCCCCACAGCCAGGTGAACGCCTCGCACGTGCAGTGGAGAGTGTCTCCCAAACTCCTACTGGGAGCTCAGGTCAGCTATGCTATGCCCTTGCTCATGCTGTGTACACTGAGCAGCGCATAGAGCAGGATCCTTTTAGAGCAACAACCTCAAAGCAGCACACCCCATACGTTTAATGTTAAATACCAAGCTGCCCCGGATGGCTAGTCCCAGTTTCCCAACCCCTTAACGTGCAATATACGCCCAGGCTGCTCTCCCAGCTCTTGGCTTYGCAGTAATGTCAGTGAACCTATAGCAGCTTCTCCTCTCATAYGAAAATAATTGCACTGCCTCCCACTGGTACGTCCTCTGACTTGGACTCCCCAAGCAAGCATGTTCCTGTTCGTGTGGAAGGCAGGCTTTTATGCCATTGCTAATGCCGCTGCCTCTTTAGGCTGACTTCCACTCGGAGTGGAACAGGGAAGGAGAGTTAGAGTTCGGTCAAACCGCACTGGTGCTGGGACACCATTTGGGATGATGGGGAAACTTATTTCTTAAGACAACCTGTCCTCCAAGCTCATAATTCTAGCACCTAGGCTGAACACCAAACTTAGCACATGCAGAACAGGATCTTACCAAGAAGCACATGTATTAAGTAGTTAGCAAATGGCAACGTGTTTGACCTAGTGTTAATCTGCAGACTACTTTTAAGGCAAAAGTCTTGAAAGTGTTAAACACGCATGTTTTTGAAGAGCRGGCTGAACTGAACCCTTAGGAGTAAGGTGTACTTCATGTCCTAGCTCAAGTCTGTCTTGAGTTTAAAGTCAGCAGAATAAGAAGAAATGAATACTTTTTACTTGTCCTCCCCTGCATTTAAGATTAAGCCACCTGACACTAAGCACTATCAGAATGCATGCCCCTTAACTGTTTTAGGAGTCATCTAAAAAAAATTAAAAAAATTAAAAACCCCCAAAAGCAAAAACCCCAAATCAGCCAAGAACAGCACACAAGGAAAAAAAACAAAACTAAAAGAACCAAAAACCACACAAAACGAAAAACAAACAAGTGCACAGAACAAGAAAAAACAAAGTAACCACACAACAAAAAAAAAAACAAACCAAAAAAAACAGAATAAAAACAACCAAAACAACCACACAACAAAAAAAAGCAACACAAAACAAGCAAAAGAAGCAAAAAATGCACAAGTACAGAAACAAAAGACCAAAAAAACAAAACAACAAAAAAGGAAACAAAAAATTCAACCAAAAAAACAAAAAGGAAAAAAACAAAGCCCACAAAAAACAGAAATAACCAGAAACCCATATAACACACATACACACATGCACAAAAAAATAATCAAAGCCCCCCATACAACCACACAAGAAAAAACAAGAAAAAACAAAACAAGCAAAACAGCCACACAACTGAGAGCCCAGCTGGGACCTCAGGCAGCCCTCCAGACCCTTGTCAGGCTCTCCCTCTCCCCCTCGGCGGAGGAGGAAGGTGAGCAGACAAAAGCTTGGCACCTGCCCTGTCTGGTGGGAAAGGGCAGAGAGGCATGCCTGTCTCTGCTCCCAGCCCCTGCGGCGGAGCGGGCCGCGTCCTAGGGCCCTGCACTGCCCAGGCACACGGAGTCGGGCTGCCCCAGGCCCCAGGATGTCCCATGCCCAGCTGCCGCCCTAAGATGCCGGCATTCTGCCCATGGTGGGGGGGGTAATTGCCTATGGGGTCACGTGTGTTTCCATGGCGTTGGCCCCAGTGCAGCCCTCCTGTTGGCTGGCAGGAAGAGGAAGGCAGGGCTAGATTTGAATGATGTCCCTGTAAGCCAATAGGAGTGCAGCAGGCAGGGGCCTCAGGGGAGGGGAGGAAGTGGTCAGAGTATGTGAAGAGATTTGTGGCTTCTGCATTACCGGATCTGTGAGGGTTGTACTCACATGTTTACAATGAATGTTAGACACATCTCTAAACAACACCTAATGCAGCCTAAAAAAAACTCACTAAAAAATGTTGTCATAAGAATATAATATCGGAGTTGTGAATTCAAAAACTGCTAGTAAGGGCATTTTCCACTTTTTAATAAATGGTTTATGCAATCAGGACAACTGAGCGATAATATAGGAATCAATTCATAAAGTTCTAAACCGATTAATTTGTTGCCTTCAATCCAGAGTGCAATAAGCTCCTGGTGTTCCTCTAGAGACTTGCACTATAAAGTTATTTGCTACCAGTTACACAGCATGTTTTGTCTTCATCATTTGTAAGCCATATATGCCATATATAAGCCATAGTGCTTATACCGAAGCACTATCTGAACAACACCTGATGCAAAAAACTGGGCCCAGGGCTGCATTAGTGCCCCGTGGCCCACAACTGCTGCAGCAATGCAGCCCGTGCGGCAGCCAGCGAACACCCCCGATGGTGACGGCCCTGGGAAAAGGCCGGTCTACGAACCCCGGCCGACTCCGCCCCCCCAAATGTCAATGTCGGGGGAAATGGATCTGCTTCTGCTCCCAGCTACCCCCTTCTCCTCCACACAACCTCCTCAGCCTGACAGGGGCAGCACCAACCCTCACCCCCTTACAGAAGTGGGCAGACCTAGGAAAGGACTCAGGGCCTGAAAGTGACTCACATTCCTGTCCCAGGAGGCAGGCTCTAGGCACCCAAAAGATCAGGAATTGCCTGAACAGCGACCCATGCCCTCTGCAGGAAGCTTCTGTGCCCCCCCCACATCGCAGTTTGTTTTTTCCTGGGTCAGGAAAACTTTCAGCACAACAGAAAATGCTGACCACACATTTTACACAGTCTATGCGTTGCTTCATAAGACACATACCTGTAAGAAAAGGGAAAGGCCGCCAGATGCTTGGCTAACTGATAGCTTCCCATTTCACTCAGGCTCTTCACCAACATTTGCCCCAAGAATCAGCTTCAGAGGAGACTCGGGCACTAAGGAAGTGCTCCCATGGAGGAGACACCTCTTTGAAGAGGTAGACAGATGACCACCTCCCTCACCTGTGCGGGATTTACAATGAATGTGAGACATGTCTCTGAACAACACCTGATGCAGCCTAATGATGTGCAAAATGAATCTGACTAAAAGATATTGTCGTAACACTGTAAATACCAGAGCTGTGAGTTCAGAAACCCTCTTCTGTGCCTGGCACAAGTTTGACTTTGTGTTCCAGGGCAACACCAAAAGAAAAGCAAACAGCTTTCCCCAGCAGAAGTTCCTTAGAAAGACAAAAACTCTACCAAACACTTGTCAAAACCACGTTTTAAAAGTTCCAAGTGTATCCCAGCTGAGCAACACTACCTCAGGTGGCTAGGATGAGGAATGGAGGCTATTTGATCAAGGAGTTTGAAAGGATCTATGTTTTTCCCGCAGATGTGGAGGGCTTGAGATGCTTTTCTTTTGTTGTAAAGAGAAGGTGGCACGAGAAATGCCAAGGTGGCATTTTTGCTATTTGACTTCACTGGAAAGCTGAGTATTACCTGAGGTGGTAGAGCTGGTGACATGAGGAATTTCCCAGCATGCTCCTAATACTTTTCCTTTCAAACTTTTAAATGTGAAAAAGTCAAATGTGTAAAGGTGAGGTCATGCCGTAGAAGCCTGTGTGGACTCGCTGCACAAAAAGGCCGGTTGTATGAGGGAGAATAGACATGTCCAAACTATGTTTTAATAGGTCCTCCCTCTGCAGGGGAAGCAACAGTGGAGCACCTGACAACAGTCATGGGCCTCAGAGACATCCTTCATCCGCCGCCCCAAACTGCACCATTGCACCGAGGGCTCGGATGCAGATGCTTCCTCCATGGCAGGTGATGCCTCCTGCATCTCATTGGGGGACTGGTGTTGCCCCTCAGCAGGCTGCTCGCTTACCTCCCTTGGCCATTGGGACACCTTTGTGGACCTCATCCGCATCCACCACCACATCCTCTGCATCCAGGATCTGAGGGAAGAGGTTGTGAGCCTGGGCTGATCGCCACCTCCCCCTAAAAGTCTCCCTCCTTTCTCTCCCCCCAGGCATGCCGGGAGTGCCACCTTCCCTTTTTCCTCCAAGGCCAACAAAGATGGGGAAGGTGTCAAGTAAGCCACGCGCATCCCCACCTTCCACAGGGAAAGGAAACTCTTCCTATCCCCTTCTTAGCTTGCACATGACACTCACTGACATCCCCTCCCCTCTCCTGTCACCTTTTTGGCTTAGAAAAGCAAAATCTCTACCATTACATTCTTAGACAAGGTAGACAGGAAATCCCTGGAATGAAATCCAGTTTTCTTCTGATTATTTACTCTCCAGCTGCCCTCCCGGGCACCCGCTCCATGAAAGGTAGCCTTGGTGGCATCCTGGGGGAGGCTGCTGTGGGAAGAGAGGGACACCGGATGACTCCCTGACCTCTGGGCAGGGAAGGGAAGGGCAGGGCAGGGAAAGGGGAGAATTTGTGGTCCCCAGCTACAAAAGCAGCTCCCAGCTGGAGGGACCTCCCCACCCCCACGACCTTTCTGTCGTGCTGCCTCAGCAATCCCACTCTGCCCCACTGCCCTGGCACGTGCCAGGCCCTCAGGGACACCAGAGGCTGCCGTGGCTGCAGCCCCCCTTCTCTGCCTGGTGCTGGAGCCCCAGGATGGTGGGCCGGAGCTGAGCCAGGCTGGGACACTCTCCTCCTGGCGGCCTGACCCTGGCATGACACCGTGGCAGGGACAGCCTGGCCCTGGCCCGAGCCCCTCATTGCCCTTTTACTCACACATTTACAGTGAATGTACTGCTGGCAGTCTGACATCTCTTGACAAAGAGGTTGTTGTGAGCCATAAAGGGGTTGTTTCTGGCCCCAGAATGAGTCCTTAGCTTTCTGTGTTTTTTAGGAGAAAGCCAGGTAACAGTATAGTGGCATAAAAAATGCCCATGCTGAAACAGCTGGAGGGGGTAGTCAGAGAGCACCCACCAGGAAATGGCTTTCAATGACAAATGGAGTTTTGGAAYGAGGAAATTGAAATACATGTGACCAGAAAACAGAAAAGATTGCAATTGTAAAAATATTTTGCCCTCGTTTTTTTTTTCAAAGCCAGCTACCAAATCTTTGCAGTCAAAGGAACCTTTGGCTGTGAAATCTTAGTGAAGAATATAAGAACTCAGAATTCAAAATAGAAAGTGAGCATGAGCACAAGGAAACCAATACTGCTTGATCAGAATGAATGTTTGCCAAACTGAAAGTACTTTTGGTAAAATGAAGGACATATTGTGAAATTTCAACTTGAAATTCTGCCTGGAGAAAAACCTGTCAAATCTAATTGTATGGATGTGAGGAAGCCTTTCTGGTCTAGCTTCAGTATTCAGTTACAGCAAGACAGCTGTACCTGACATGGCAATTCAAGCATGGGCATAAAAGTTTAAATTTCCTTTATCCATATTGTATATTTCACAGTCTTGCATTTCATATTCCTGCGTTTTAAAGTTCTCATGGTTCTGTTGACTGCAATCTTTCTGCTTACAGGAGTACGCAAAGTGTGTGAAGAAATTCTGTGAAGCAGGACTGGGAGAAATTGACTTCCAGTCACAGAAGCAAGACAGCTTGTTAATTCCTGGGTGGAGAGAGAGACGAATGGTAAGGACAAGTGAAGCGGTAGCATAGGATTTGCCCCTGCCTGGCATAGTCTACATCCTTGTCTTCCCCTCCCCATCCTGTCTAGACAAAGGAGGTCAAGCAACAGCAGGTTGATAGACCTCTAAAATGCAAGAGTATTGCTGTGAAAACAAAGCTCCACAAGGCAGGTGAACCCTGCTGTGCCCTGCTCTTCCCTGCACCCTTCACTTGCGTGTGCCTTTGAGCACATGCATAAATAGCTATAGCGGATCCCGCTATTTCCAAATGCAAGCACAAACTGTGCGGAGTCAGCTACCCAGGCTCTACTCCAGCTCACAGCCTTTGCCACTCCAGTCCAGCAGTTCTGCCCAAATCAAGGGGTAAGCCAGCCAAAAGACCCTGCACGGGGCTGTCAGCCATGGAAGGCCAGGACAGACTCCGCTGCCAGGCAGGTGGCAATGCCATAGCTGATCACTGCTTGGCGCCTACTTGTATGTCACTCTGGGGCAGGATCCTCTTCAGCTGCCCTTGCTGGTGCCTCCTCCATAAAACGTGTCCTCAGTGACATCCTGGGGGAGGCTGCTGTGGGAAGAGAGGAGCACAGGCTGACTCCCATCTCTGGGCAGGGCAGGAAGGGCAGGGCAGGGGCAGGAGGCTTCATGGTCCCCAGCTACAAAAGCGGCCCCCAACAGGAGGGGCCTCCCCACCCCCAGGACTTTTGTTCAGCATCTCTAGGGTGAAGGGAATGGGGTGGAGGGTTTCACCTGCCTTGTGGGCAGGGCAGGGGAGGGGAATGCAAAGACATGGACTGTATTAGGCAGGGGCAAATACTGAGCTAACACTTCTCTTGTCCTTACCATTTTTCAGAGAGTAACTGTTGCTAGAGTTGCTACTCTCTTATAAATATCAATTGGGTATAAAATATCAGTTAGGTATAACTAATCCAAAAATGTAAACCTTTACAGGAATCACAAGGCACATCATTTTCAGAGAAAAAACTGTGGAGGAGTGGGGGCTCAGAGGGGAAGTCCCAGGAACTCCTGAATCACCAGATGTGTATCCTACTGGGGAAGCAACATATGGACAAAGTGTATGTTCATATGCTGGACTGTAGGAAACGATGGCGAGGAGAAGACTGATCCACTGGAGGAGAATGAGCAGAGCTGGCAGGTGGACTTTCTCCAGGCTGACAGAAAGCCCCATGCCCTTCAGCTCCACAAAATACCTTCAGGTGGTCAGGGTGAAAGCACTGGGGAGGAAGCGAGAGACTACTGGCGAACCTGGTCCGCGCAGCAGCATGGGTCTGTCTGGTGGACAGCTCCCTTTCTTTGGAAGGACTTTCCTAGACAGGTGAAACCTGAGAGGCTGGATAGCTGCTCCTACTGTGAGTCCAGGTAAAACAGGCAACTTGAGTCCTACGACAAGGAGGAGGGGCAGAAATTTGTTCCGGATGTCAGAGGAGGGAGCAGGGCAGCCAGGGGTGGAGGGCAGGGGCAGAGCCATAGTGGGGCTGGAGCCTGGCACCACAGTGGCACTTCAGGGCAGGGCCTGATGGCCCCAGACTGGGCTGAAATGGGGTCCTGAGGTTGGGCAGGGGTGAGGGAGGCCCCAGGGCAGGTGGGCAGGGACAGGCAGGCCTTTTGGTGCCTCTAGGTGGAAGTTTGCAGAGCTAACTTCCAAGCTAGATCATATTGTTCAGGGTCTTGTGCAGGAGAGTTTTGACTATCTCCAAAAATTGAGATTCCACAGCCACTCTGGGCACCTGCTCCAGTGTTTACCCACCCTCCTTGAGAGGAGTGTTTTGCTAATACCTAGTCAGAATTTATTTTGTTGCAACTTGTCAGCATTGCCTGACCTTCTTCACTGTGCATGTCCAAGAAAAGTCTGGCTCTGTCGTCTTTATAACCCCCCGCCCTCTTAGGCAACGTAAAACAGCAGTCAGATCCGCCCTTCAGACTTCCCTTCTGGGTGAACAAGCCCAGTTCTCTCAGCCTCTTCACATGCGCTCAAGCCCTCAGGCTGCCTCCGTGGCTGGCCTTCCTCTCCACTTGCTCAGTTTCTCCCTTGTATTGGGGACCCAAAACTGGACACAGTGCTCCAGGTGACATCTCACAAGTGCTGCTTAGAAGGAAAAAAACACTTCCTTCCTTTGCTATGCTGTTTTCACTGATATGGCCCAGTATGTGGTTAACCTTCACTGCTGCGAAGGCACACTGCAAACTCTTGTTCAACTTCTCATCCACCAATACCATCAGGACTTTGTAAAGCTCCTTGCTAGTGGGTCTCATGCCTATACTGTTGCAGAAAATGATTCTATCTCTGGTACAAGACTTTGCTGCACTGAAACACTACAAAGGAAACGTGTTTGCTTAAACATGTTTTTATTATGATTAAAGGAGCAAAAGAATACATCCACAAGACCCATTAGATATGGATGCAGAGGTATACATGGAAATCAATGTGAAGAGTAACATGCTGTATTTGGCCATGGCAGTGGAGCCAAAAATGTGTAAGGAGAGAAGTGAATGCTAAGATTTCTATAATGCATCTTTAGAAGGCGAGGCAGAGCCTTGTAGTATCAGGAGCACAAAGAAAAAGCAGTTTCCTTGTAGGAGTAGGAATGGCTGGTGACAGTTTAGAACTTAATCTGAGAGCTTTCTAGTGGCTAATTCTGGAAGAGTCATCAAAAAGCTTGGTCCTAGAGAAACCTGACTTAATTGGAAAGCTGCATTTTGGATCACAAAACTTCTGATGATAAATTGGGTTATGATTTTTCAGTGTAATGATCCTGCACCAGTACTGAAGTGTTAGCTTGCACGAGGAACATTTGTGTTCCCCATGATTTCATTGGGCCCAATACTAGGTTTTCACTGCCTTAGGAAAGGTAAGAGGTCCTTGATTTCATGTGATAATTATTCTCTGTTTTAATAAAATATTTTTTAATAAAGCTTTCAGTTTTTAGAAAATATGGATGAAATGGATAGTATACCTTTCTTTTTACACTTGATACTACARTGCTTTGAGTCTTGCTCTGAAGGACAGAAACTCTTTCAGCTTTCTTCTCTTTAAGGGGACATGTACCTGCCAAAGACGACCATGCTGTTGGTTGGGTTGTGTCTGATGAAGAAGAGAAATGGCTTGTCAGCCCTAACCTCTTCCAAAACACTTGTAACCTCCACCTGAACCCCTGTAGAACTGGCCATCTCTCTGCCAGCTTCGTAGATTTCCACATATGCCCCATGGATGGCCTCAGACATCATCAGGGTCTGTGCTGTAGAGATGCCAGACAGATTGGCTGAAGGGCTGAACAGGTCAGTCATGCCCAAAGCCATTAAGACAGAAGTGAGATTGTATTTTTCCTCAATCTTCATGTGGGGGAGATATACTTTCACTTTCCTTTCTTCCATCATGTTAGAACTGGTCCACTCGGTTAGTTTTTCAAAGCTGATTGTAGTCTCGAGCTGCAAAGAGACAAGAGAATGGGATCCCTGGGATGAGAACATAAATTCCTTCATGTTGTTGTCTTCTTTTTTTTCTCTGTTTAAAATGACTGCTCTTGGCATGGTGTTTGTTCTACAGGTGCATAGATTAGTGTATCTATGAGAGAAAAGCAAACTATGATTCTTTCTTCACAACTCTGTCCTGTTTTCTGTTTCTTTAATAGGCTCACTGACTAGTCAGTTTTCTTTTATGAAATGTCTAGTCAGCAAATTTCACCTAAAGCTCTTTCCTATTTGTCTTCTCTGCTTGGGAAATACATTCCAAAATCATTCTGTGGTTTTGATTTAAATTCTAAGTTTTCTCTACATTTCAGACCTCTGAGTAACCAATTGTTAATGGTAACCAATCACTAATGACTGAATTGCCAATTGCTACTAGATTTGGAACTAATACTTTTATGAGAATTTGGATTTTTGAAAATGGAGACCTTAATCATAAATATCCTTCCATTTCAGTTACACTGAACCAGTACAAGATCATTTGGTTCAACATTATCTTTGCCATATCACATGTTGTATTGGTGACCAGTTGAGGGGTGAAAACCCTTGTTAGTGATCACCATCCAGAATAATTGATTCCTTTCATTATTACTAATGTTGCTTTGTGTAGTAATATTTCTTTCCTTGCTAATTTACTAGATATCTCCCTTATACATTCTTGTCATGGGACTGTGTAGTGGCACCAACTCAGTAAACTCTCTCTTACTGTCTTTATCCAAGTGATATTTTTTTCTTATTCACACAGACTCTCTTTTATCCACACACTTCCTTTTTAGTCTTTCTAATCATAATGTACAGTGCTTGTTCTACTACTTAAACATACTTTTTCTTTATCTTTCTGTGCTTTTTATTTTTTTTCCAGAATTGTGAATAATCTTCAGTAAGCATGTTTTCAAGATAACTGATGGAAATTTAGCTGTGTTCAAATGCCTCCTCAACTTTTTAATCTAGGTTCTTTGCATTAGTGTACAAACATTTTAATGAAGTCTCATTTATTACATAGCTTTTCCTTTCCAGATTAATTGTAGTCTTTCTAATGACAGTATCCTATGCCTGTATTCTGTCCACATCAATAATAGCATTTTGTGTACTTTTTATTTTCTGAAATAGCTTTAACCATTCTAGGATCCCTTATATCCAGTTTTCCTCCTCTTTGGCCAGATGATAGTTGAATTTTTGAGGGTCCATCAATGTGCAGCAATGGACATACAAGATCTTTGGAGTCCAAGCCAGAGAAGTAACAGCTACTTTGCTGAGAAGAATCTTTTTTTCTGTGGCTGTCATTTAACTCACTAAAGCAGTTCCTTAGGCAATCCATACTTAGCACAAGCTGTTGCAGGCCCCATTGAGACAGCTGTGTGCTTCTCTACAACAATCCCGTATTGCCAGTGTTCAAATCTGTGCTGGGTGAAATGTTTTAAAGTGACTTTATTGTGAAAGGCTCCACAGAAGCTGTATTTCACTGTTTTTACGATACTCTGAAGCTCACTGCTAGGGTCTCACCTGCTCCAGGCCAGAGATGTCATCAGGCAACAGCACGAACATGCTCAGCTCTCTATGGGTGTATGGAATCTCTAGGATCTTCATTTTCTCAGCAGCCACTGTTGCCACTTTAAATGAACCAACTTGATACATCATCTGCACAGGTTTGCTTTCTTGCTGGAAAACCAAAAAGATAACAGTCTTTACAAAGTTTACTCTTAGAGTGTAGAAATGCATATCTGTGGTTAAAACTACTGTTTGCTCTTGTCCAGGAAGACTTTTTCTAAGAAAAGTTGGTGTCTCAACTTTTTTCTCTGGAGCATTGTTACTGTTAGAAACAGTGTGAGGAGATAGTCATTAGGAAAACTCCCTGGGATTATTATAGTTCCCAGAAGAGAAGTAGATAGATTACTAGATATGTTAGTGTGGCATCTGTATAAAAAGGTATCTACTCTCTTGATAAATCCTACAAGATAACATCTTGAAAGTAAAGTATGCTCACATACTTCAGTTATTCTGAAAGGCACTTCTTGAGTGTCTTCATCCTTAAATGCTTTCTCCCACATTCCTTTGAAGTATATGGCATTAACAAGGACCATTTCAGTCTGGGGATCAACAGAGCCCGGTTGAAGGAAATTTTTGATCACTCCTTTAAGAAAGAACAGGAGAAGAGAATAGTATAACATATCTTACTTGGCAATCACAATACTAAATGAACGGTATAGGATTTGTGGGGAAGGGGAGTGCAGGGGTAGAGAGGTTCTTTTGGTTTTGTCGCTGTAATCTTGTACTTCCAAGGTTGATTTGCTCACTGCTGTTGGCAAGAGCTGTTGTTTTCCCTCTTTGTAAACAGCGAAATTTAAAATTAAAACTATAGCACCCAGAGATTTACTTGTTACAAAATGACTAAATCTGTCTATTTTGTGACTAAGGAAAGAACCATTGCAACCTCTCTTATCCCAGGTTGATCTCCAACCCAAACAGCACCAGTAAACATAAGTACTAGTTGTTTCAAACCAACGTTGAAAGGCGACATCTATACAAAGAAGATAGGAGAGGAGATCAGAATTTCCCTTTTTCATCTACTCTGCTTTCTTCTTGTACTTTTATCCTGTTTCTTCTGCAGTCCTCATGCATTTAGCAAGCTCCTCATTTATTCTTCTGCCTACCAGTAGCTTAATCATGGCCTGTTTTTCTCCCTCAAAGTGTGACACCAGACCAGAGGTTATGTGGTTGTAAGTATTTTCATCTCAGTTAGAAATCACCTTTTTCTTTTATTCATATTTGCTGCTTAGGCCATGTGTTTCAGGCACAAGGGAAAGGAATGGTTTGAGGGGGCCAGGGAGAGACTGAAAGAATGGAGGAACCACATGCAAATGCAGTAGGAGAAAAATCCGTATTGGGGAACCTCTTTCTATGCGTTTCATACACCTCCCTACCATTCCTTAACTCTATGGTTTTCCATTGCCATTTTCCTATTAATATTTCTCAAGTACCTTACAATTGCAGGTCTGACTTAACAGGTACAGAGCAATTCTGGCATCTCTGGGAAGCTTGAGAGCAATGCTGCATATGCACTGTCTGAGGGATATCCAGCATTCTCAGCATTAGTCACTGCATACAACTCATGTTCTAGTGTTGTCCCTTTCACCAGGACTAGAACTATTACATACCTGGAAATCCCCAACAGATAAAGAGATTCCTCTAAAAGGAATGTGCCTGGGGGGAAAAGTATATAGTAGCTCTGTATTTGGAAACTGATCTATCATCCAGGAGTAGAAACAGAAGCAGAGGTTTTGTGTTTTTCTCTGCCAACTTAAGGATTCTCGATGCTGTTCAAATATGGTGGCAGAATGGAAAATACCTGCTGATACTTGTCTTGCCCTTACCATTTGTCTGACTTTCAACCCAGGAATTGATGAGTTCTCTAGCTTGATCTGCAGCTGTTTGAAAGCTGACAGTTTCCAAGCCTCCTTTATACAGTTCCTTCATACATTGTAAGTATTCCTGTAACGTAAAAGTGTGCATTTGTCAGATCAGAATTTCAAAGCATTTTGTGTATGTGAAATGCAAGACTGAAATTAATGGATATGGACACTATACTATTGTAATATAGTATGTTACACTATATTTTACTACATACTATACTTAATAATGTATTTAGTAGTGTAATATATTTACAGTATGCTCTATGTAGCTCTTGCTGTAACTATTCATTAAAGCTAAACAATAAGCCATGATTCTAGTTCATAAACTTTTTAAGATTTGACATTTTTTGCTTCAAGAAAGAGTATATGCTCAGTTTTTAAAATATATTCCAGAACTGAGTTTGATCCAAAAATGTTGATTCATTTCAGTCAAAACTTTTTTTTTTTATTATGCCCACTTTTCATTTTGAAACTGTATTTTCCTTTAGCTTTAATTTCCAAATGAAACATTCCTTTCAATTGGAAAACTTGGATATTTTGTTTTGAAAGTGTCAACTGGAATGTTTTTGAGAGCAAAAAGTTATTTCCAGGTTTGTTTTACAAGTTAGAAAATAGTTTGTGTTAACTCCTTCCAACAAAAGTTACCTTTACTAATTACACCATGACATGGCTGGATCATGATTGTGCTTTGCACAAACACTTTTTCTCTGAAGACTGCAGATGGTTAGGGTTGTGACAGAGTGAAGTCATGAATCCTCTCTTCTCTTTGGAAGAATATTTCCTTAACAGAGCTTAGACTTCTGACACTGCTCTTGCATTATAGAATGACACAGCTTTGACATAGAAATACACTCAGATCTTAGAGCAACTCACCGGCAGGATTGGATATGTCTCTTCAGCGTAAAGTCTACTGGCAAGGCTGAGTGAATAATTGTCACTTGGTTTGGTGATTTCAGAGAGCATGTCTTTAAGTGAAGTGTGGATGCTTACAGATGTGCCGCACTGAGTCATTGTGATGAATATAAATAAAAAGATAGATGATGTTACTTTAGTTTTAGTACTTAGCAGGTTTTTCATACTGTGTGAGAAGAGTAACTAGTTCAGACACTTTTGCTTACGAAACTACTGTTTTTGTCCTAGATGTCTTGTTGCTATAACTATATTGATGTAGTTGTTTCCCAATATATACAATTCCGTGCTGTTTTTCTTCTGTCATTTCCTCATACCTCTCTCTAGGAACTCTTGAGTATCAGCTACAGTAACCTAGCTCCAGCAGATCAAGTAGGCTTTCCTCCTTTTGCAACCAGTCTGTTTTAATCAACATTATCCAGCTACCTTGAATAATCATACAAATATCTGTAATTTTCCCTATTTGCCCAATATTTTGATCCTGGGTTTCCTCTTCTGATTGTTCTGAATCCTCTGTTACCTCCCTTCTTTCTCTATTCTTATGAATAAAATGTTCCCCCAACTGCTGGATACAGAGCACTAGCTTCTTATCAGGGAGGGTTTGGAACTGCTAGGAGACTGCTTTTTCTGCTAGATTTTTCTCCCAGGAGAAAGTGACATAGACAAGGAGATGAAGTTATTTCTGTACCTGAGATTCCACAGACTCTCCAAATCCTGTGATTTTATCAAAGTGAATAACCTGTAATTGAAAATACTAGTAGTAAAAATAACAGATATAACAAAAAAAATTTATGCAGCTGAGATTGACAAATGATGTTTGAAGTTAATGGCTGACTGAAAACAAAGATGACTAAAAAGCTGTAATCCATCTGTACCATCTGTGAATATCTGTGGATACTTTTCTCGGCTTAGATGATCTCTTTTCCAGTGAACATCTACAAATCAGTTCCAGTGTGTGCCGTCAGTAGCACTAACTTTCTTCCAGTTAGCAAGCTGGCCACTCCACAGGAAGAAAGTGGGAACTGTACAAAACTCATGTGATACATTTTGCAGACTGGAAACATATTTTGTCTCTTTCCTTAGAGAATTTATCTAGTTTTTTCACTCTAGACAAAGTCCTGTTCTCCATGGGAATCCTGCTGCTAACAATGATAAATTTCAAATTAAAACCAGTTTCAAGATTTCTGGCTGGTGTATTTGTTTAACGCTCTGGACTGGGAATTTGAGGTGGCCCCAGCTTTAGATAACTTTGGATCTGGATTTTTTAACTTTGAACTATGCAAGTTCCAAGGAACATTATCGAATAATTAAGTGCTATGGCTCTACTGAGCAGGAACAAAGTTTAAATCCTTAACTGTAGCCTTACCTTCTCCATCTGAGCCTTAGTGTTGTCTCTTGCACCTAGGTAGACCATGGACAGGGCTGAAATGATGGTCAAGGGGGAGAAGATGATGTTCTGATTGGCATGTTGGACTTTCATCTCTTTGAACATATCAAAACAAAATTCTGTGCTTGCTGTGCCAATGGAGCCCATTGTGAAATCAGTGTTCCTAGAGCAAACAACAGAAGTACGATGACAATGTAATGATGGAATGCCATACAAGCATAATTCAAGGCAGGATATTCTGTAGTATGCTACTGCTTCAAACAAATAGGAGTTCTTAGCCAAGGAAATATAAACAGGTAGATTTAAAACCATTCTGCAGTAACATGCCTATTGCTATGCCCACCTTCCATGCATGTTATTAACTGTATCCATAAATCTATTTCTTTCTGATTTTGTATTGTTACCTTTTTGGCAGTAAACTTCTTCAGAGATCTCAAATCTATATGTGATTTCTGTTTAACTTTTAAAACAGTCAAACAATTTTCTGTACTTATTTTTATTCAGTGAAGACAGGAATTCCTTGATACTTTGCAGTACCTTTGGTCAAATCAAGAAAATATGAGCTGTCTTTGACATACTTGCAATGCTGGAACAACAGTGTTAATATCAGTAGACTTGCTCTAGTTTTGCACAGACGTAAGTGAAAGCAGAGGTTTGCTGACTACTCTTATTTCCTGAAAAATAATTAAATACAGTAAAATATCTACTTATTACACAGTACCTACTGTCAGCACATCTCAAAGGCTTGTATCTTTATCCTCATTTTTGTAGTGGAAGCATGGAGAAGGAATATAATTTTGTCTAGTGTCACATAGTGTATAGGATACACTGATAAGTATAATTCATATTCCACTCTATTGTGCTCTCAGATATAGCTTGCTTTGCTTAAATGTATGTATATATACTACACTATGGCCTTTCTGAGAAGTTAAATTTTGTTAGTAATGTTCAGACAGAATAGAAATGTAGAGCTGATAAAATAGCAACGCATAACATAATACAGCCCTGTTAAATGAATATGTTCTTATGGCACAGACCAGTAAAAACTTTACATTTGTTTCTCCCTGTGGCTGTGACAAAGGAAGCGCTAAGCTGTGCAAGCCCTGTATAGCCAGTATGCTTACATAAAGGGCAGCTGTTGAGGTCAGCATGAATCTAGTTTCCTTCTTGCAATTTATAGAAATTGTGGAAGTTTGTTGTCTTTCCAGTCCCTTATCCAGGTGCTTAATGCTGGGATCTCAAGTTTGTCTTTGGAGTGTTAAACTCCACTAAGGTTTTTAGTGACCATACATGACAGTGTACGCATACACACGCACACACTTTTCACTCTCTTTTCTGTATACAAGTTATATTTATAGATTATTGTAGAATGTACATCTATATACTCTCACACATTTTTATCTTGTAGAGTGTTCAGCAGCAGTATTTTCTGGGGTTGCAATTGTTAGAGATATTTCACTCTAAAATAAACCTAGCACAGTCACTGAATGCTGCTGTTGTGCTCTGTGTGCACTCTTTTGAACAGGAGGTCAATCAAGCAATTTTCTATTCTTCTGCTGCCAAAATCAGAGTTAAAAGGTACTGAATGAAAAATTAAGCTATTCTGAAATAAAATCATATTTTAAACACAAAGAATAAACTTTAAAAAGGTCTCCTGAAAACAAATAGCCAGGCTTTACACATAGTAAAATAGTATAGGAGGTAAGAAGTTTTTGTAGAGGATATCATTTAAATATTCCTCCCTTAAAGATACCAACAATAACACAATAAGTACTGATTTCTTTAAGTTTAGGTATAAGCAAGAAATAATACAGTGAGAAGGTAAATTTTCCTAGAGAAATGCTTACCTTTTGAGCTTCAGCACCAGAGGCAATACAGCTTTCCAGCTATGTGTAGACAGACTGCCTGAGCTCTTAGGAATTTATATGGTCTGAATTCTGACCCACCCACTGTTGCCCTTCAGGAGTTTGACTTTTGACACCATAAAAATCATTTAATGGGATTAGGTCAGACTTTAGTTTCAATAGTTCCATTTTTGATTGAAGTGAGAGCAAATATGAGGTTTTATTCTGTGTAACAGTGTTTTCCACCAGTACACCAGGGCTGTTGGGCTGGAGTTAGACTGGAAAATACTGCTCATGTTCTTTTACCTCTCATTTGCAACTAGATACTGGGATATTAATAAAAACAAAAAATGTGAAAACCTTAGAGATCAAAAACACCATTAGCAATTATCAGTTAATTTATTTATTGTTATGAGTGTAGAAATAGACCAGAACTCTTCTTTCAAATGTTCCTTCCTGAACATGCAAAATGCAGCTGAACTATGCTAGACAGAAGATTAATAGGTGAGAACAGGACTTGGGCTGTTATTCTACTAATAAAAATGGGAAAATATGTGAGAAAATCGGTTGAGGTAAGACTCAAAAGCAGAAATTTTGTCTCTGAAGAGTTGAAATCTTTAGAAAAGAACTTTTGACGGGTGTACAGGGTTTTATAGCAAACTATTTCATTCTCAGGGAGTAATAGCAACACTGAGCTCCAAACAAAATTTAAAAAAAACTCATTTCCAAATGTGTTTATGTATATGTATATATGCATGCAATATTTCTCATAGGTCTTCCATGTGTAGCTTAATGGTCCAGCAGATGATGGAGGAACAGTGAAACACAGCTGAAGGGAGGTTCATGGTCTGTGGGACAATCATAATATACAATAGCAAATATATTTCAGTTATAAAAGCTATTGTTCTGTGTTGAAATAATAGAATGGGCAAACAATAAAGAAACCAGTTTGACCTCTGTAAAGCACCCTGTGTTTTAAAAACAGAAAAAAAAATTCAAAGTCAGTACAACACAATTCTTCAGAACATATATGGAGATGACTGTGATCTCTGTGAAGGAGAAGAGGCAGGCTACTTTACCATTGGTGGAAGTTTAGACAATATGGTTTCCTTTGGCTCAATTGGCTTCCTTTTATAATAAATGTGCCATAGAAATCTATGTTCTCCTTGCAGAGTTGTTGTAGCCCAGACAGTCTAAAGACTTAATGAAGAGAAGATTGTAGGTGGAAGTGACATTTTTTTTTAGATCTTTATTCCATGACTGGCCTGTAGTTTCCTGGGTCCTCCTTCTTGCCCTTTTTGAAGACTGGGGTGACATTGGCTTTCTTCCAGTCCTCAGGCGCCTCTCCTGTTCTCCATGACCTTTCAAAGATGATTGAGAGTGGCCTAGCAATGTCATCCGCCAGCTCCCTCAGCACTCATGGGTGCATCCCATCAGGGCCAATGAACCTGTGTATGTCCAGTCTGCTTAAATGATCTTTAACACAATCCTCCTCAACCAAGGGAAAGTCTTCCTTTCTCCAGACTTTCTGCCTGGTCTCCAGGGCCTGGGATTCCTGAGGATTGGTCTTCCAGTAAAGACTGAAACAAAGGCAGCATTCAATACCTCTGCCTTCTCTGTATCCTTTGTCACCAGGGCCCCTACCCCATTCAACAGCAAGCCCACATTCTCCCTAGTCTTCCTTTTGCAGCTGATGTATTTAAAAAAGCCCTTCTCACTGTCCTTGACATTCCTTGCCACATTCAACTCCACATGGGTCTTAGCCATCCTAGTCCCATCCCTGCATACTTGGATGATATCCCTATATTCCTCCCAAGTGGCCTGTCCCTGCTTTCACCTTCTGTACGCTTTCTTTTTCTGTTTGAGTTTTGCCAGGAGCTCCTTGTTCACCCATGCCAGTCTCCTGCCCCCTTTGCTTGACTTCTTGCTCATTGGGATGTATCGTTCTTGAGCTTGAAGGAAGTGATCCTTAAATATCAACCAGCTCTCTTGGACCCCTCTTCCTTCTAGGACCCTATCCCATGAGATTCTTCCAAGCAGGTCCCTGAAGAGGCCAAAGTTTGCTCTCCTAAACTCCAGGGTTGTTATGCTCTTTGCCCTGTTTCCTCCTCTCAGGATCCTGAACTCCACCATCTCATGGTCACTGCAGCCAAGGTTGCCCCCAGCCTTCACATCTCCAACCAGCCCTTCCTTGTTTATTCATAGGTCCTCATTTGTTCATAGGTGCAAGGATCCAGCAGAGCATCTCTTCTCATTGGCTCCTCTATCAGAAAGTTATCATCAATGCTCTCCAGAAACCTCCTGAATTGTTTATGCCTTGCTGTGTTGTTCCTCCAGCAGATATCAGGGTGGTTGAAGTCCCCCATGAGAACCAGGGCCTGTGATCATGAGGCTACTTCCAGCTGTCTGTGGAAGGCCTCATCTACTTCCTCTTCCTGATCAGGTAGCCTGTAGCAAACACCCACAACAGTATCACCCATATTAGTCTGCCCCTTAATCCTTACCCATAAGCTCTCAACCCACTCATCATCCACCCCTAGGTAGAGCTCAATACATTCCTGTTGCTCTCTCACATAAAGGCCAACTCCTCCTCCTCACCTTCCTGGTCTGTCCTTCCTAAAAAGTGTGTAGCCATCCATGGCAGCATTCCAGTCATGCAAGCTATCCCACCATGTCTTTGTAATCGCAATGAGATCATAGCCCTGCAACTTCAACAGATCTCTAATTCATCCTGTTTATTCCCCATGCTGTGTGCATTGGTGTACAGGCACTTCAGACACTTCAGAGTGGTATCCAAGCATACTGATTTCCCAGAAGGGGGGTATAAGAGGTTTCCCCATAGTCTTGTCTTATAGGTACTTCCTTAGCTGCATGCAATTGCTTGAGATATCCCCACTTGAGCCCTGTTTTGCTGACTGCATGGTCTCTATAACTCTCCCCTTTTCCCATCTTTCCTAGTTTAAAGCCTTCCTTATCAGGTTGACCAGCCTGTTGGCAAAGATGTGTGTGGCCCATTTAGTGAGGTGGATTCCATCTCTCCCAACCAGTTGTCAGTCTTCAAACAGGATCCCATGGTCATAGAAACCAAAATCCTGTTGCCAACACCAGCTGCACAGCTAGTTGTTTATTTGAAGTATCTGTCTACTCCTCCTCCCATCCTTCCCCCTCACTGGCAGGATTGAGGAGAAAATGAGCTGGGCCCCCACACCCATGACCACCCTCCCCAGAGCTCTGTAATCCTGTTTGATATTTTCCAAGTTGCCCTTGAGAGTATCATTGGTGCCCATGTGGAAAAGCAGCAGGGGGTAGTAGTCAGATGGGTGGACAAACTTTGGCAGTCTTTCCATGACAACTCAGATCCGAGCCCCTGGCAGACAGCAAACCTCTCTAGACAAGAGGTCAGGTTGGTAGATGGGTGCTTCTGTCCCCTGCAGCAGGGAGTCACCCACTACAATCACTCTCCGCTTCTTCTGGGTTTTCCTGCATGACACAGGTTCTGTCGGTCCCGTTGCTTCACTTGAAGCTATGCCCAGCTCCTCCTCAGCTTGAAGGGCACTGAACCTGTTCATCAACTGCAAGTCTTCAGGAGGAGCAAGAGCCTTTCTGCTCATATGAGAAGTGATCAGTTTCCAGCCTTCATCTTCTACAGAGTTATGACTTACCATTCCACATGGCACAGAGCCCACCTGCATCTCCACTGCTCCACTGCTCAACCCTGTGGAGGGTTGAGACTCTTGAAGCTGTAGGGTCTCTGAGAATATCCTATCATCTCACACTCATCTTCTTGGATGCTATGCAACCTGCTTATTTCCTCCCATAACTCCTTTCTCTGTTGACACAACTCGTCAACAACAGCACATCTTCTGCAGAAAAGTTGACTGTCAGCCCCAGCCTCACGGAGAGGTCCCAGGCACTACTGCAGCCTGAGACCTGCAGAGCTGCATCACCATCAGAAGGTCTGTCTGGGTGGAAGCCTCCGACACAGCAGATGTTGCGACTCCAATGGCTACTGGGGAATATGCTCTGCAGCATGTCATAACCATATTTGAGGAAGTGTACACTACTGTGACTGGAGACGAAGGCCCCTTCTTTGCACCCTTCTGCATGAACTGCTGTGCAAACTGCTGCACCTGTTCGCTGCCTCTGTTAGCTGTGCTCAGGTGTCAACTGAGTTTCCTGTTTTGGTTTAATTTTTCTTTCCTCACAGCTAAGCTGACAGATACATATCTACATTTAAGCACAGAATAATTCTTCTCGCTTTTTTTTTTTAATCTTGAAGTCTGCTACTTCTATTTCAGCCCCTAAGAAAGCATAAAAAGATGGTCTGTTCATTCTAATGATAGATGTGGTTCTCAGAAAGCATTCTTTCTACCTATAAAATATATATCAGCCTGATGATGGAGAAAGGGGAAGGGTAATAAGTCTCCCCAGGTGCATGGGTAACCGACAAGTAGTTAATACACCATCTGGTATCATAAAATAAATAAATAAATAAATAAGTTGTGTACATGTACCCTATTTAGCTTTTTGTGTCTGTTTGTTAATATGCAGATTGATGTAGACCAGGAGGTTCTGTCACACAGAAACATCCTAGTGAAGTACCAAGAAGAAGAGGGGCAGTTTTTCACAGAGTCAAGGAACTGTTTACCAGCCATCCAGGTGCCAGGGAAGGCATCTGGCCTCAAAAGAAATACTTCTGTCTCTAAGACAATGAGATAGTGCTACCATAGATGAGAATGGCCAAAGATCTCCTGGAGAAGAAGACAGTAGAATCAGTTTTAGTGTCAGAATTTTCATCTGTCTGGCACTCTGGTCTGAGAACATCACATGGTTACACCCAGGGGACTGGGCAGCTCGGCCAGTACCTAAGCTCCTGGCTCACCCTCCACTGCATTCAAAAGTGGGGTCAGCTGTAAGGGTTAGCAAGTCTCGTGAAACTAGAAGGACACAGTGGTGTGTTTTTTATGAAACCTCTCCAGGAGAGTTGTGAGATGGACAATCCTGAATAACTTCTGTTTTATGAGACTCTCAGCCTCAGGGGCAAGTTATCCATAAAGGCCTAAACTGTGAACTATCTTATCTTAGCAGACACCAGCTCAGCTGAGTAAGGGCATGGTGTTTGCAAAATAACCCTGTTATAAATAATTAAGCTTTCTCTTTTTTTATTACTTACTTCTTTTATGAATATTGTTTAGTGTGTTGCCTCTTTTGGGTGTTATGAATAAGTACTGTTATTAACACTCCACCAAAACCTGTCTTAAAAGTGGTGAATAACAACAGGACATTTCTCACCCAATTGTATGGTGTACCCGTGGGCCAGAGCACTGAACACTTTAACAAGTACCTACATTGCCTCTTTTGTATCCAGCAGCAGAGCTGGTGTCCATTTTGTTTGTGTAGCTCTGGAAGTGAGGTGGTCACCACAGAGATCAGGAGAGGCAGAAGTGCCTTCCAGTACCAGGTGGCTAAAAGAATATCTGGTGTATAGTAAAATGCTGGGATGTATGCCTGGACCCTGAGAATCACTAAGAGTGTATCCCACCTTGCTTTGCTTTTAAGCTACAGCCCTTATACATGTCTTTAAAATAATGGTTATTGGGAGTCCTTCAAAGATGAAGATGACAAGGTTAAAGAGGACATACCAAAGTGGGCAGATGTGTCTACGCTTAATAAGCCCTTTTCTCACACTGTTCGTAGTGACCTTCAGATCTATGGCACAGTCTTCATTCTTTATCTCTTTATCTTTATCTTTATCACATCTTTATCTTTATCTGCTCATGTTACCAAAAGGCCTCAGACAAGAAAGAGTCTCAAAGGGGTGGGGGGAATGGGGGAACCGTTACCAGCTCAGACAAGAAGGAGTCTCAACAGGAGCCTCAGACAACATACCCAAGGGCACAGGTCTTGCAGCTGTGACTGATACATCCTGAGAAAGTACAGATAAACCAGCAGAAGCCAGTTGGAGCCAAGATTAGGACCGAGATAGCTTTCTCAAACAAGGAAGCGAGCCAGGTTGAGACCATGTATGGAAAAAGGAGCTCAGAGTTCATGGGCAGACACTGAGAGGCACCTCTTCAGAGACCACTAGGGACCACCAGAGACCACCAGAGACCCCCACAGAAGACCCCTGGAGACTCAGACCACATGCATAATGATTATGTAAATGCAATAATTGTTCTAGGGAATAGAATGAATATATATAATCATTCCAGGAAATTTAATGCATATGTATGTGATAGAGCAATATAAACTTTAGATGATGTGACACACGGTGTGCACGTTGGGTGGAACGATCCCCTGTGCATCCGGCACTGTAATAAAGAGAATGCCTGCTTCTTAATACTACATTGTGTTAAGGAGTTTTACTGCTGATTTCGGTGACACTCAGAACAACTTTGTGTTCACAGAATGTTCATTAAGACTTCTCCCACACTGGTCTTCCATTGGTGCATATAAGATGTGACCCGTACTGAAATCTACTTTCCAAACATACCTCAAGCCCCTTTCCTAGGCAACGGTGATTCCCATTCCCTTGATTTACTTTATCATATATGAACCACAAAAGTGTCCAGACTTGAGTCATAGGTCCATCACAGATGGCCTCTATTTTAGTACCTGTAAATAAATCCAGGAAGCAGCTGCGGTTTTGTCAGTGATCACCTTGTCATACCATCACACTGCTGATTTTGGCTTTGTTTTGAACCACCAACCATTTCTTGAATATAAAATATGCCTTTTGTCTGTCTCATGAAACAAAGCTCTGCAGGCCAAATGCAAACAAAACTGTTATTCAGGTCCAGAACCAGGACACTATGTAGAAGTCAAATTCACAGAGTAGAAAAAATACCTCTGGAATCATTTTTATGTTATATTTGCAGTGTGATGGTGTGACAAGGTGATCACTGACAAAACCACAGCTGCTTCCTGGGTATATTCATGGACATGGAGGGTAAGAAGTTAAGCTTTGCTAGTGGATGAGAAAAAAGTGCTGTCCTCTCACTCAGAGGCCTGTTTTGCTTTTGGTTTTCTATGTTCAAACTGATGGTTAATGTTGGGCCAGCTGCAGAAGCAACAAAATTACTCCGTGAGCAAATGAAGAACTTGATCAGAACATCCCATCCGTGTAGAGTCATCAATATACAACTGGTCTTGTGTAGTCTGCTTGGCATGGAGTCTGGAGAGATTAAACAAACCTTCCTGCAGTTCAAAAGCTGCCTGGGACAACTGGTAATGGATTGCCTTGTCCAGCACAGCTGTGCAAAGCAGTACAAACAGTTCTGTCACACATCCTTGTTTGACAATGCTTGTCCCAGAAAAGAGGTCAGCTAAGACTCTGCCGCCCTTTGCTCTGCCAGGCATTTCATTGTAGAGCTGTCCCTAAACCAACAGACTCTTGAATATCTGAGCCTTGGACACCTGAGAATAAAAAAGGCACTCAAAAGGATACGAAGTTCAGGTCAGCTCACAGATCAAAGCCTCCCATCCAATCACAAATACCTATGAAGAACTCAGAATTTTGTTCTCATCCTTGCACCTGCTGTTTTGCCAGTACAAAGGAGCATGTTAATCGTTAATTGTTTTGTGTTTGTCTTTGGTCCACACTGTGCCTCTGGAAGCCTCCTTTCTATGAGGGGCAGAAGGAGCCATTCCAAGAGAATGTGAGAAATCATCTTGCCCTGATGGCAACAGACTGCCAGTGACTGTTTTGGGGATTGCCTTCACAGACCTTGGTTCTGTAGCTATCAATGAGGGTTTCTCTCTCAGCTGTTCTTTGGGACTGTGGCCCTTCCGCAGTGCAAATCAAATGAGCTGTCTGGTCAAGCTCCTTCAGACTGGGGCATAGCCCACCTGCAGGAGCACTGTGCCATCCTGAAGAGACTGGAATTGTTGCCTGCAACGCTACCTTGTTCTTTTACAGGCTGACAGAGGTATTTATATCTTTGCTCTTGATTCTCACTGGGATGAACCATATTGGGCCCTCTTTTACCTGACATCATAGTCTCTGTCTTCATTGTACAGCTGATGATTTCTTATTGCTTCCTCAGTGATATTTGATCAGACATAGTCTGACGTGGCCTTCATGGCATAACTTTCAATGATCCTGTCCCACAGGGCAGCAGCAAGTTGGATGGGAGTATGTGACCCAGAAGCTGAAGATCTTCCTCACTGTGACTGAATCAGTTTTAGCCTCACCCTAGATGCAGAGCTATTCATTTGCTGCCATACATGCCACATGTCTTGCTTTTGGCATAATGCACAGGCTTTCTCTGATTATGAAGACTCTTTTATTCTGACTGAGCTCAAATGCAAAAAGATAATGTACGGGAGGTGGAAACAGGCAATCTACTTGGCAGGAGTAGCTTTTCCCATGCATGAAGGGATTGAATTTGGAAATCAAAAGTTCAGCTGGAGGGAAAAGTGGCAAGGGATGGGAAAGGCAGTAAGAAGAGCTTCTTAAGGTATAACAGCAAAATAAAGACTAAGGAAAGGTCATGGTAATTGGGAAGGTTTCTGATGACTTGAAAAGGGGACTCTTCTTCAGAGGAGATGGAGGAGGAGAGTAGGAAGAGAGAAGAATTCAAGGAACTACAGGTCATCTCAGTCACTGGGAAGTAAAGCTTCCTGGAAGCCATTGCCAGGCTCATGAAAGAATGGTGATTGGGAAAAGCCAGCACGTATTTACCAAGGGCAAATCACCCCTGACAAACCTCATTCTCTTCTACAGTGAGATGACCAGTTCAGTAAACAAGGGGAGAGCAGAAGATACTGTACACCTTGATTTAGCAAGGCCTTCAACATGCTGTCCCAGAGTATCCCTGTGGCCAAATTGGGGAGGTATGGACCATATAAGCAGACAATAAGATGGGTGGAAAATTAGCTGGACTGCAGGGCTCAAAGGTTGTCATCAGTGGTAAAAAGTCCACTGGAAGCCAGTTACTAACAGGGATTGATAGCAGATCTTATACTGTTATTATCTTTGTTAATGACCTGGACAATGGGACAGTGTACACTCTCAGCAAGTTCACATACAGTACAAAGCTGGAGCAGGGGTCAACATGCTGCAGGTTAAGACTGCCGTTCAACGTGATTTCAGCAAACTGGAGGAATAGGCCAACAGAAAAACTCATGAAATTTGCCAAAAAAAAGGCGCTAAAGCTTGCACCTGGAATGAAATATTTATTTGCAACACTTTAGAAATGGGATCCACTGACTAGGAAGTAGCTTTGCAGAAAAGGTCTTGGGGGATGACAAATTGAATACAAGTCAGCAGAGTGTCCTTGCAGCAATGAGGGTTAACCACATTCCGGGCTGCATCAGCAAAAGTGTAGACAGTTGATTGAGGTAAGTGATTATTTTCTTCTAAGCAGCACTTGTGAGACGTCACCTGGAGCACTGTGTCCAGTTTTGGGCCCCCAACACAAGGGAGATACTGATGAGCTAGAGCAAGTGCAGAGGAGGGCCTGCCATAGAGGCCTCCAGCACAAGGGCTGGAGCACATGGCATGTGAGGAGAGGCTGAGAGAACTGGGCTTGTTCACCCAGGATAAGAGACAGCTGAAGGGGGATCTGACTGCTGTCTTCAAATCTCTAATTGGAGGAGAAAGGGGGTCACAGAAGAAGGAACCAGATTTGTCTTGGACATGCACAGCAAAAGGACAACTTGCAACAGTGACAGGTTGCAGCACTGGAAAATCTGACTAGATATACAGAAAATATTTTTCACAAAAAAGGTGGGAAAACACTAGTTCAGGTACCTGAAGAGGCTCTGAAATCTCCATCCTTGGAGATATTCAGAACACTACTGGACAAGGCCCTGAGCAGCCTGATCTAGTTGGGCCTGCCTTAAGCAATGGATATGCCCAGATGACCTTCAGAGGTCCCTTTCAACCATAATTGTTCTGTGATCCTTAAGGAGGGTACTTACAAAGACCTTGCTCACAAGTGTCTCGCACCTATCCTCTGTGTTTGCTTAACAGCCAGCACAGAGCACCCAGGGCCTGCTGCCATACAGGGTCTGGACCAGGGCACAGAGCAACCCCTTTGTTGGTCACCATGAGGTATGGCAGAGTCCCTCCAACATCCCTCAAGTCCCTGGGATCAGCTGTCGGGCAGGGTAAGGCCCTGAGTGATTTTGCTTCACTGGGTCCTAAGGAGGCAGCATGGACAACCAGGCCCCTATGCCCAATGTACACATGCTGCAGGGCAGGTAGCTGCTGGTGTTGGCACAGCTAGTCCCTGGGCTGTGCCATACGGGAGGTGAGTTAGCAGGGTCCCTCCCCACAGAGAAGCGTGTTTGTGGCAGCCTGTGACTAGCACCGCTCATATCACCATGCCTGCCACTTTACCTTCCACTGCTCACTGCAAGGCTCCAGCACACCAGTTACCTTAACTCATACTCCCATGAAATTCCTGTGGACAAGGAAAACCCATTGTCTGTGTCTGTTTCTCTGGAGATTCCCATTCATTAAAATTTTCTGCCTGGAAGTACACTAGCACTGCACTGAACTGTATCAGGAATGCATTTACCCCCAGAGTGCTCTCTCTTGACTGTGACCAAAGAGCATGACCAAAGAGGATGATCAGGGAAGTCTGTGAGAAAGGGCACAGGCATACCTGATACATCATCTTAATCTTCTCTATTGTCCCAGCCTCTGGCTCTCAGGGAGCAGTGGGAACAGGGCTGCTTTACAAGAGAGGGTGAGCCAGGAGCCAAGGGTGACCCCAGCACAGGTAGTGCCCTCACTGATGGGATGCCATCCTTCAGAGTCTGAACATGGTGGACAGAGCCAGGTGCTGGTAACGGGGTCCCCTGACAACAGCCCCAGACACAGCAAGTGGTGAACCAGGCCGGTGTCCATCAAGGGAGCCGTCAGGAGGAACAGGAGATGGGGCCAGAGACAGGGCTGGAGATAAGGCTACAGCGTGGGTCAGAAGTTCATCCCAGAGACAGGGCTGGAACACAACTGGAGACAGGCACACCTACAGTGTAGCTCAGGCAGTGACTGGGAGCCCAGGGCTGAGCTGAAAAGGAGCCCCTGCGCAGTGGGTAGAGGGTGGGGGTGGGGGTCCCAGGTGAGGCTTGTCAGGACCATTAAGGCCTATTGGTGCCATCAGGGCACTTGACACTGGCTATTTTCAGTTCTAGGGCTTTCATAACTGGTTCCATTTTCTGTATGTTTATTACCTGTCAGAGGGCCCTGTAATGCACTGATGCAGCTGTTTGTTATGGATCCAAGTAAGAAAGGCGCTCAGACTCTGTAAGGCATTGATTAAAATGTCATTTATTGGAAATGACATGAAAAGGAAAAAGGGGATAGCATAGGTAGTTTTAAATCCCTTTAGRTGCTGGGAACTCCAAGTTGTGCAGCGTTAGACATAACTCTGCTCAGGGCATGGCATGCTGTGTAGATAACATCTGTGGAGAGGTTCACTGGCATTGTGGTCTTTAGAGTTTTTACAGAATGTCTTTAGAAGTAAACTAACATTTCTACTGTCAAGAAAAGGATGTTTATCTGAAAACGTGCTGCTCACTTCAAGATAAAGACAAGGATATGTCAATGGTGTAATCGCCAGGTGCCAAGGTGGGGGGGGGGGTCAAATCCATTATGATTAGCTGGCTAAGTTTATCCTGTGGCCAAGTGATATGTGCAGCATAGCACAGCATAACACAGTCCTGCACCTACTTAAGTCAACTGTTAAGTGGATCACTAACTCTTTGATGTACAATAGTCTTCCAGTTAGGACCACTACAAACCCTGACCCATGGACTTGTCTTCCTGGCATGATCTTGGATCTGCCTCATCACTACAGACCTGTTTGGCCATCACTGGATTATGGCTGCTCCTGGGTGCCATCATTGGACCTGTCCCTGACCTGAAGCCTTGATTTCTTGCCTTAACCTCAGACCTGCCCCACCAGTATAGACTTTGCCAGTGACCACTGAACTCTTGGCTGAACCCAGTTACAATCACTGGACCTGCTCTCCTTGTCTTGCTTTGGAACTGTAGTATTGCATCCTTTGTCAGTGAAGCCACTGTCCTGCCAACCTGGCTGTCATCCAGAGTCCTGGGGCCCCTTCCTTTGTAGAGCAGGCTCACTGCTGCTGTTCCCTGAAAATCCCCTCTGGTGCTCTCTTTTCCATATGGAAGAGTCTTAGCTCCCTAGCCACAATAAACAGAAAACTGAACCACTGAAAAACTACTCTTCTGTGTTAAATCCTTCTGGGGCTGATACACAGCTTTCAGTCTGATTCAGYATGCTGTGCTTTTTCAAATATTTGGGAGCCCAAAACAGCTTTCGCCTTGGAGTCCAAGAAGTCCTCTGAATGCTGTTCCACTGGCAACTATGACTAGAGCATACTACCTGCAAAGTCCTGTAACGTCAGCCATGGGTTTGGTTTGGTTAGAAGAAGGTAGGCCTTTTGGGGAAGTCAAATATGCAAAGAAATGTGGAATGATCGCACAGATCAGTTGTTCCCCAGAGGGTAGATACCCTTGATCTGTGCGATCATTCCACATTTCTATCTAACCCTGCTCCAAGTGACATAAGAAGGAAGGACACATTTAGGCCACAAAGCACACTTATCCTACACATCATTGAAAAGAGTGTGATCATGTGTGTCAATACTGTTTTCATTCCACAGACCTCTAGCAATACTGAGTAACCAAAGCAACACAGTAAGTAGAGAAAATGGAGTGTAGCAGATGGACAGATGACAATATCTTGACATGCCAACTTCACTCGTGCTGAAAGGGAACAAAAAAGACTATTGGACAATACCTGGACTCCATCATTACTTTAAACTTTTACTGGGTCTCAGAGAGCTCAGAAGCAGCAGGCTGTTTTTGTTCCCCTCATGGCTTCCCTCATGCCTTTGTAACACCCTCCCTGCTGCTCTACAGGATTGTTTCCTGTGTGGGGCACACTCACCGCAGCAGCTCCCTTAGAGCAGACCCTGATGGCCCAGAGCAGTAATGCACAGCACAGTTCTGAGCCCAGCTATAGATACTGGGCTATAGATGTTATTAAACCTTGTTGAATCTGCACTTTTACCTCTCATTTTAACTTCTGGAGAGATAGGAAGTTTTCTCATCTCCTTCATAAACTGTATAGCTCAATCTCTTCTACAATATTCTTCTCCTGTGGGATTTTTTTTTTTAAACAGGGCAGAGACTTGTCATCTTAAAATGCCCCTGGATTTTTATCCAAAAATATTTCTGTCTTTTCCTAAAAAATTACTAGGTACAGTTTTCAAGTACAGTGCCACTAGTCTACATTTTCAGCACAGAGATCAGAACCATTCGCTTGCACAAAAATTAAAAAAAACAAAAACAAAATTGAAACCTACATTAAGCTACAAAACTTAGTTTTCAACAGCTGTCTGTCTTTTGGAAAACTGCTAAAAAACATTTAGTATCCCCAGTGACACCTAAGGGGTTATTGTAAAACAGAAGTCAAATATGTTTGTTTCACAGCAAGGACACTAGGTGGACCCTGTGCCTTGAAAACTTTTCTCATGTTTTAGGAAGCCACTTTGCATTTTGCCTTGATTTTCTCCATTTCTTTGCTTTAAAAAAATCATCTAATGGAAGAAAGATTTAACAATAAGATAACTATTTTTTCCTGTAATAAAATAAATACTCCCATAATTAATATTGATGGTTTTATTGTCATTGTACCCAGAAAGTACAGAGTGACAGGCATGCTTATTTCTCTTTAATAAGAGTTTTATGGTTGCTTAATAACTTTTGCTCCTCAGGACAGTATTTGACTAGTACTGTCATTTTTTCAAGTTGTAGCAAAACTCTGTCGACTGCTTTGGGCTGTAAGGGAAACACAGATATAATGTATGCAGTAAGCCTTGACATTTCATGTTTCTTGAAATACTTTTTTGATTAAATACTTGTATTAACAACAGCTAGTCCTTTATGACTGTCTTGGGAAGACCAGGATTTGCAGTATTGCCATTAGACTTCTTAGTGGGTATGAAAATGTGCTCCTTGGCTGTCAGCATCATCATCTTAAGTTATGTTTAATGCTGATGTTGCAAATATTTCAGGCAGCTCCAAAGACCTGCTTTCTTTAAAACTTCTGAAGTTAAATAGCCTGGTACTTTAATATGTAGTTTTGCATGTGTACTCCAGCAGAAGGGAGATACTTAGTTCTATGATTAACACTTTTTTGAAAAATACATTTTCTTAAATAAACTTTTTATTTGCATAAAATGTAACCCAAGAAATTGCCCTGTAAAGACTGTGAAATAGTAAATAATATCTCTAGAGGATTATCACTTCAACAGGTAATAAGAAAGATTTCCTCATATGAATCGTTCACAGAATCACAGAATCACAAAATCAAAGAATGGTTGAGGTTGGAAGGGACCTCTGGAGATCATCTAGGCCAACCCCCCTGCTCATGCCAGTCACCTAGAGCACGTTGCCCAGGACCCTGTCCAGGCGGCTTTTGAATATCTCCAAGGATGGAGACTCTACAACCTCTCTGGGAAACCTGTTCCAGTGCTCAGTCACCGTCACAATAAAGAAGTTTTTCCTTATGTTCAGACAGAACTTGCTGTGTTTCAGTTTGTGCCTGTTGCCTCTCGTCCTATTGCTGGGCACCACTGAAAAGAGTCTGGCCCTATCCTCTTTACATCCTCCCTTCAGATACTTACACACATTGATAAGATCTTCCTTCAATCTTTTCTTCTCCAGGCTGAAGAGTCCTAGCTCTCTCAGCCTTTCCCCACATGAGAGATGCTCCAGTCCCTTCATGATCTTGGTGGCCCTTCGCTGGACTCGCTCCGGTAGCTCCGTATCTCTCTTGTATTGGGGAGCCCAGAACTGGACACTGCACTCCAGATGCGGCCTCACCAGGGCTGAGTAGAGGGGGAGGATCACCTTCCTCAACCTGCTGGCAATGTTCTTCCTAATGCAACCCAGGATGCCGTTGGCCTTCTTGGCCACAAGGGCACATTGCTGACTCATGGTCAGCTTGTTGCTCACCAGCACGCCCAGGTCCTTCTCCGCAGAGCTGCCTTCCAGCAGGTCAACCCCCAGCCCGTACTGATGCATGGGGTTCTTTCCCCCTAGGTGAAGGACTCTGCTCTTGCTTTAATTGAACTTCATGAGTTTCCTCTCTACCCATCTCTCCAGCCTATCAAGGTCCCTCTGAAGGGCAGCATAACCCGCTGGTGTATCGGCCACTCCTCCCAGTTTTGTATCATCAGCAAACTTGCTGAGGATGCACCCTGTCCCTTCATCCATGTCACTGATGAATAAGTTGAACAGGATTGGACCCAGTGTTGACCCTGGGGGACACTGCTAGCTACGGGCCTCCAACTAGACTTTATGCCACTGATCACAGCCCTCTGAGCTCTGCCATTCAGCCAGCTTTCAATCCACCTCGCTGCCTGCTCCTCTAGGCAATACTTCATCAGCTTGCCTATGGAGATGTGGGAGACAGTGTCAGAAGCCTTTTAGGCATCACCTTGATATATTTACTGAAGACATCTAGAGGAAATTTAAAAAACTATCTGAAAATACAATGGCAAATTCAGAGTATGAATAAAGTTTCTTGATACAAGGTTTTGAGAGGAGCTGAAGGTAAGAGCAAGAGCTGTAGACTCTACCTTGCTTTAACTCAAAATTAAAAAAAAAAATTGTAAGATATTTAGTGACTTCATATATGGGTACATTCTCATTTTGAAAATAGGATGTAGTCTAAATCACTTCTGTCCGTAATCATTACTCACTATTTGGTATTCTTCAGGTTGTGTTATATGGTAACCCAGAATAGGTAATGACATGTTTAGTTTGCAAAGTTTTTATTACATAAATATGAGGACCACCAATTAACATTCATGAAATCAATGATATATCACTAGAATGAAGACAGGAATAATATCAGTTAGGAAGACATTGTATTTGAAAATGATGATTTATAAAGAAATGCTAGGTTTTCTGTATGCACCCTTAGAACAAGAGACACAGCCTTATAGTATGTGCAGCACAAAGAAGACCCACTGCATTTCTTCAAGAAGAATGGTGTGCTTCAGTTTAGAATTTAATCTGAAAGTTGTCCAGTAATCAATTCAATAATAATTGTTCAATGAATTCAACAGAAAGAGATCAGGATTATTCTGAAAGCTGTTTTTGTTTCACTGAACTCCCATGGAGAAACGAGATTTCTCAGTACYGGGTTTCTCAATAGCAGTGGTGGAATTTCTCACAAAAATCAAAACACAGTCTCTGTCTCCCAAGGTATTAAGTAACAGTGGGAAATATTGCTAAGCTACCTCCTGAAATTGTCATTCAATCCTRAATATAAGTACTGAATCCACGTTGTGTGAGCAGATATATACCTCTACCTAAAGATCTGAAAGTCATACGCTTCTTCAAGAGTATCTCCCCACTTCAGGACTTAAATGAGTCTATTACATTGGAAGACAACTCAAAGGTGTGGGCTGCATAGGAGATCAGTTAAGGGCTCAGAGTGACATTATAATGACAGAGCATGCAGAAGCCACTCCCCAGCAGCTAGCAAGATGGTAAGTAGACATTGACATAGGAGCCAGTTAATAACCTGCACAGCAGAATCTTACCCACAAGCCTCCCTTCCAGACTGGAGGTCTCCAAGCCCTAGGTTAAGGCACTGGCAACATGCATTAGTCAGCAAGACCCACCGGGGAATGGGACAAGCACAGACCATGGCTTTCTATGTGAGGGACTCACAAGGATTTGGGGTCCTGCCTGTAACTTGTTCCTTGAGCAAAAATCGCTTGGCCCCTTCCTGGCTAGCGGGTGCCACCATTCTCACCTTCTTGTTTGCTCAGCCTTTGCTCAGCTCAAACTGTCCTGAAAGYGGTATGACAAAAGAAAGAGTGGACATGCTTGGTGCTGTCTCCTCATCTTTGGTTGTGGCTTTGCTATGGAGGCTTCCCAAATGGGCATTTTTTAGATCAGGCTTTCCACATGGAGAACACGCGGAGCAGATGAGGTTATGCTACCATACTACAGTAATGAGGGTCTGTTTCTGAGGGGAAGGAAAGTATTATTTCCAGCTGTCTCTCTTTTTAAGGGGAATAATATCTGCCAAAGAAGAGGATGCTGTTGGTTGGGTTGTGTTTGATCAAGCAGAGGAATGGGCGGTCGGCCCTAAACTCCTCGGACACAGGGGAGTATTTGAGGTCTCCCATAGCCCCAGTTGAGCCTGCCACCTCAGTGCCTGCTTCACTGACTTCCATGGACGCCTTGTGGAGAGCCTCGGACATCTTCAGAGTCTTTGCTGCAGAGATGCCAGACAGATTGGCCAAAGGGCTGAACAGGTCAGTCATGCCCAAAGCCATTAAGACAGATGTAAGATTATATTTTTCCTCAATCTTCATGCGGGGGAGGTACACTTTCACAGTCTTCTTTTCCATCATATTGGGACTGGTCCATTCAGTTAGTTTTTCAAAGCTAATTGTGCTCTCCAGCTGCAGAGAGAGGCAGGGCGATGAATTCCCTCCCACCGTTCATTTTTAGCAAGGCTACTCATAAAAAAAAAAAAAAAAAAGGACAGAATGGTCCCCAATGAGCATTCCATTGGCATCCTTCTTGCAGTTTATTATTTGCTTCTCCATTGCTTCTCCATTACTGCCTGTCACTGTCCCTTTATTCAGTTCCTTGCCCACCTGACACGTCCCCTTCTGTCCAGCTAAACTAGTGTCTCATGTGACACGGCGTAGCAGTTTGTCTGACTTGCAAATTAGTCAGATGGTGAAAGAGATTGCAAACAATGCAATGAGAATTTACGTACAGTTTAGTACCAAACAAATGCAAGCACTTCCATGTCTTTAATAACTCTGTTTTAAAAATAGTTTCAGTAACTTGCTGAAATAAGAATAATGAATTATATAAAGTAGACTGCATCACTTCTTCTTTCTTGAGTATAGGTATATAATTTGATATCATCATGATAACTTTACTCAAAATCATTGATATTGGAATTCTAATTTTATTTGCTAGTTCTTTCAGAATTCCTGCATAAGGATAATCCAGTCTACCTGACTTAAGCACCTATTAATCTTTCTAGTTTTATTTCTCCTTTGCATCTGACCATTTAAATTTCCCTGTTTGCCATTAGCATTCTTCATTCACCCAAATGTTTTGCATCATTTTCCTCATTAAAGATGGAGGCAAAAGGCTCATTTAATTTTGGCACTGTGTATAGACTTTGCGCTCTTGTCTCACAATGGCCCCACTTTGCTCTCTTTCTTCATGGGACAAAAACATTTTGGCTATCAGTTTTCATTTACTTGGCAAAAACTAACTCAATCTGACTTAAAGCAGTTTTAATATTTTCTTTTACTTTCTTTACTGTTCTCATTTTCAGTCCTTGCATGTTCATGGATTCTTGCAAGCATTCCTTCTTCTATTGACATTCATCCCATTAGCCACAAAGTTCTTCCTCTTTGTTTGACATGGAACTTACAAATATCTTCCATGCATTTCATTTACATCTCATGTTATCTCTGAATTTTAGACCCTATTAATTGACAGTGTTGTGGATCAGTTACTTTAGCTTATTGGGTTTCATCATGTGAAAATGGAGAATCTTTTATTAAAATCATGCTTTATCTAACTTTGCATTTTCTCCCTTAATGAAGTAATCACAGAAATATTTTGAAAGAAGTTCACTTATAGTATTTTATTAGGATTTTGTGGAAAAAAATCTACTAGTGATTCTTGGAAAGAATACCTGGTTCTCATCAGTATTAGTAACATTTGCTCCACAGTTTATATGGAGGAGAGGGTATGAAATTCCCTCTCAATGAAAAAAAATTTCCACATGTACCTACAAGCTCTTCTGTAGGGCTGCAGCAGCACTACTCTGTGAAACCCACTTTTACTAGGTTGAGGCAAGGGACTCCTCTAAGAAGCCGTTCTCTGCCTGAGCACCACTAACAGCTGAGAGGCTGTTGTGTATCCCAGCCCAGCCAGCAGAGCCCTCATCTGGGGAGCCTGGGTGGGAGCGGACAGTGAACGGCCCAGCGGCAGCCAAGTCTCACTGAACTGATAACTCCGCTGCTTCCCCTGCAAGGCCCTTACCTGCTCCAGGCTGGAGGCATCCTCAGGCAGTAGCACCAACATGCTCAGCTCTTCGCTGGTGTAAGGAAGCTCCAGAACTTTTATTTTCTCAGCAGCCACCACTGCCACTTTGAATGTACCGTTCTGACACATCATTTGCACTGGCTTGCTTTCTTGCTAAAAAAAACAGAAATGTGAGAAGTTGTGACTGGGGAGCAATGCTTTCTTTGGCCAGTCAAATGTACAAGCCCTTTAAAAGGGACTGGGCTTGACTGTCAGGCAAGGTGCCTTTGAAGAAGAGATGTGTCTCCATGTTCCTCTCTTGCCTGCTGCTGTGGTCAGGAAGCCTGGACAGACACAGCTGTTACCAACACTCCTTGGGCTTAACCTCAGGTGCTGACAGCCAGGGGCCCAGCTAAAGCACCAAGGTGATGACCACTGCGACACGTGTGTGTAACACCCAGCCTGCTGGCTGTGAGCATCAGCAGCCTGGCCTCCTGGCTAGAAGCTGTGTCCATGCCCCCCTACCTCCGTCATGTTGAAGAGCACTTCCTGAGTGTCCTCTTCCCTGAAAGCTTTCTTCCACATCCCTTTGAAGTAAATGGCGTTTACAAGAAGCAGTGCAGTATCGAGGTCAATAGAGCCTGGATCAAGGAAGTCTTGGATCTGTCCTTTAAGAAAGAAGAGTCAGGGTAGCATGTTGTAGGTTACATCTCCTGTGGCATGCACAAATGCCTGCAATGACGGGCACAGGGAGGGGGGTGGGGCTGGGAGTTGTTTTTGTCCTGTGGAGCTTTGTTTTCATAGCTTTCCTCTCGCATCTAAGAGATCTATCAACCTGCTGTTGCTTGACTTGACTTCCTGCTCTTTAAGGAGCTGTACGTAGAAATCAGGTTCATAAGAATGATTTTAAACAGAATGATTAAATCTGGGTGTCTGGCCAGACATTTCTGAAAGAAGACAGGCCAGTTCAAGAGAATAGATCTAAGGGTGCATTTCAAGCTGGTGGCTGGAGAAAGATTTATATAGGGAAGAAGGAATAGGAGATGAAAACAGGGATATAGATTTGCTGGATCCCCCTATCTTTCTTTTTCACACTTCACTCCTATTTTTCCTCCCATCTTAGTTACTGATAAATTATCACAAGCTCCTGAATCATTCTTTTCCCCCCATCAGCCTAGTGTGTGCAGTACTTCCTGTCCTGGAAAACTTTATCTTATACATCCAGTATGTAAAGTGATTCCAGTGTTTTAGAGCTGGGATTAACCCTATATGAGTTAAGTTCTCCAGTCACAAAGAATGTGTGCTGTGCATATCCTGTCACCTCTGCCTTTGCCAGATATATTCAAAAACCCAGTGCTACTGCCACACAGGTGCAAAAAACTCATCCTTTTCCACAGGAAATATCCACTAATGCAGACAAGAGGAAGAAATTTCTTCTCTAATTTTTAGTCGGTCTTGAAGTTGTTCAAATACAGTAGCAACAAGGAATTATATTCCAAAATCTTGTCTGACCTTACCATTTGTCTGACTTTCCACCCAGGAATTAATAAGCTGTCTGGCTTCATCTGATGCTGTTTTGAAGCTGATTGTTTCCAGACCTGCTCTGTACAGTTTCTTCACACATTTTAAGTATATCTGTAAAGACAGCAATTGCAGCCATCAGACCAGCCAGTCTTTAAAAACAGTATGAAGGTGAAATAAATGTTTATAAAAGGTCTCTTAATTTGTATAGTAATGGCATGTTCACCTTGTTCTCTGTTGCTTACTTACTACAGCAAACTGTTAAAGCTGGGCCAGAAAAAATATTTTGACTCCTGACATTTTCAAATCTGACATTTTTATTACTTGGGCAGCTAAAAGCRTATGTTCAAGATGTTGAAATATTTTCTTGAACAAAGCCTGATCCAAAAACATTGTTTCAGGTCCACTGAAGAGTGTTTGCTTATCGTTATGTCTTCTGTTTCTTTGGAAGTATTTTTCCTTATTAAATTTCCTTATTAAAGATAAGAAGTTGCTTTGATTTAGAATATTTGCATGTTTTTCTTTGAAAATGTCAAGTGAAAAATTTTGACACATTCAAAAGCTGTTTTTGAGGGTGGGTTTTGAAGTCAAGAAATGAGCTGAAATCAAATTATTGCCTACAAAAAGAAAAATATATATATTATGACAAAAAGGCTTTTTGGGGGGAGAAAGGGGAAATACTGTATTTCCAAGTAATTTCATTTATTAACCCATTCATTTTTTGAATAGGCCCATCTTTTTGCCTGAAATTGCTTTCCATTCAAGCTATTTTCAGGGCTGTGCCAAAAAAGCCATGGAATTCTACCCCAGTGAGGAGTATTTGGTTAACGTATCCCCTTCCTTAGGCAGTGCTCCTGGATTACAGGTTTATACTGGGATTAGCAAGAAATCACTGTGATGTACAACTCACCGGTAGGATTGGACATGTCTTTTCAGCGTAGAGTCTGTTGGCAATGTGGAGCRAATAATTGGCTTTTGGTGCAGTGATATCAGAGAGAAGTTCTTTAAACAGTATATGGATGTTCACAGACTTGCCGCACTGAGTTGTTGGTGAGAAGATAAGAAGATACACTGTGTTAGCTTATTTTACTAGGAAGAGAGCTACTTATAAGATACAAGTAAAATGGGAAAACACACACTGTTTAGACATTTGCAAATCAACATGTGCTATAGCCTAAAAGCTCCATGGAACAGATGATCAATATAAGCGACTAATGATGTATAATTCATAGCATGTGGTGACACTCTTTCTAGGTGATAATAAGCAGAAAGCCTCAGTGATAAATCAGAAGCTATATGGCTCAGGACCAAGGTGCTAACTGAAGAAAAATTCAGGTGTAAATGATTGAAATTGGTGAGTGCTTCTAGATACAGTCTCCAGTTTCTTGCTTCTGTTTGCATTTTCATGGAARCTTTGTTCGGATGTTGCGGATGCAAGAAGAGTGCTAGACAATAGGAGAGTCAAGAAGCTTCTCATAAAATAATGGAAACTAGATCAACTGTTTAATGCCCCAAAAATGGTATTCTAGGTGACATAAGCTAAGAGTATCTAAGAAAAAGTCACACTTCTAATCACAGACTGGGACTGCATTTTTTGAAAAGGAGAATTGTGTTGAAATGCTCCTTTCTAGATGATTACCAGCCACCAGAAACTCTAGCTGATGTTATCTTTAGTTTTCTTAAAAAAAAAAAAAAAAGTCTGTGTTTTCTGTGCAAGTCCTGCTTTGCACTTGAGGATCCCAAGCAGATGGGGACGTGCCAGGGAGTGCAGTTTGTGCTGTCTTCACAGAGAGAGCAGGTGAACACAGAGTAGACCACRCATATGGTATCAAGAAACTGTGACTCTTCATGGCGCTCTTCTGGTAACAATGGGAAGCGGAGCTTGGAAAAGGCCCTGTGACTTTTTGATGAGTGCAGTTACTGTCCAGTCACTGAGTTCTCTGGGGCCTTTTCTGCACAGCATCTTTCTGCCCCAGTTTGGAGTCTCTCAGCTGCAATCTGGCTGCTGTATCCAGGCTCCAGAGTCCCTTTCACTTGCTGTGCCCCAGCAGCACTCACAGATGCGCAAGTGCATGTTTGCCCAAGTAGGTATCCAGGTGCCCAAAACCTTTCTCCCTGTCTTGCCACTTGTTTTGGTGCAGCATGTGCAACCTATCTTCTTTCTCTGGTTCTGGAACGAATTTGAGTTTTCCTCTTACATGCCTTTAACTGAGAACATTAGCAAAAGTGTGGGAAGGGGTTAGACCTACCTGAAGCACAGTCCAAACAACTCTGATTTCTACTCTCAGGAGAAAATTTTGAAAGAGAAATGAATGTACCTTAGATTTCTGTACCTTGCTGTGAAAAGTTCCTCCAAGTCCTGCAATTTCATCAAAGTGAAGAACCTACAATTGAAAGCAGCAGTAGAATAACTTAAGTATGTGAAGACAACTGAGAATTGATGTTTCAATAGAAAGTGTTGTCTCAGCATAACCAGGTCTGATTAACACACAGAAGAATTGAGAAATTGTGTGTGAGCTTGAAATCAGTTCTACTGCATGTGCCACTGAAAATTTATGAATGTGACCCTCTGCTTAGATCCCTGCTTTCCAGTTACTAGTATTCAGTCTAGAAACCAGTTATGCCCACACTGTATTCTGTTTGTAACTGATTCTTGTTTTCTGAATGTTTCATTGTATATTACAAGTTGTCAGTTATACCTGGAAGGGATCAGGTCTGGGAGAGAATATAAGCTGAAGTAAGAGACCTGCCTTAAACACATTCTTCAAGAGTTCTTTCTACTAATGGCTATTCTTGTCCTTCATGGTGAAAGGCAATGGTAAAATGTTCCAGATGCAAACCTCATGGCTGAATTTCATTCTTCTTCTAAGCAAGTTTGAATTCAGTGACAAATATGACTATGGCTGGCCTATCAACTGGAGAAAGTCCTGAAAACATTGGTGAATAATCGGTTGCTGTGGTGAACAGGATCAAAAGGAGCTTGTATCCTTTTATGTAAGTAACTTACCTTCTCCATCTGAGATTCAGTGTTACCTCTTGCTCCCAGATAGACCATGGACAGGGCTGAAATGATGCTCAGGGGGGAGTAGAAAATGTTCTTCTTGATGTGGTAGACTTTCAGCTCTTTGAACATATCAAAGCAAAAGTCTGCGTTTGCTGCACTGATGGAGCCCATTGTGAAATCAGTATTGTCTAGAGTAAGCAGAAATATGACTGTGTAGTGGTGATATGTAGCACTTACTGTATGAAATACTCTTAACATCCCAGAAACTGTTAGTTCAATGCTGTTTCTGTGATGCTGAACCAAAGACGTCAAGCCTACAGATTCTGTGATTGTAAGAAATATTATAACCTCTGACCCATTTCTCTCCGAATGTGCTTGTTTTCCTTCAGCAAGAGACTAGCTCATTATCAAAATACTATCTTGTATTTGCCTTTAAGGAAATAGATAATTTAATCCATGCTTCAGTATAATAAAAAATAGCAATGGATGGATGAGATTCCCTATGATATCCAGAGGATGTTTGAGACAATGTAAACTTCATATTTCATTTCTTCTTTGGCTGCTATGGAACATGCTCTGGATCTTTCAATCAAATGTAGCCAGCTTCATATATTCTTAGTGTACTTCTTGCTGCTTTTTAGTACAAGCAACCATGAATGTGGAGGTTACTTTCCTGTAATTTATAGGAATAATGGGAGTAAATTTCTCTGTAAATCTAGCTAATTGCTTAGATGCTGAAATGTAGATTTGGCAAGTTTGCTTGCTTGCTTGCTTGCTTGCTTATTTTCCCTGTGTTCCTGTTTTTGCCACTTAATCTCTGTTGAGGCTTTTTGCAAAGAAAAAGAAACAAGTATATATTATAAATACAGGTTCTGGCAGTACATCTTGTTGCAGCACAGAGCTGTAATAGTTCAGTCAGGTAAATGTCCAGCACGTGTTAATGAATGTGGCACCTTGTTGGTATTCACTGAATCCTGCAGTCATTCACTCTCTTGAATCTGAGTCCAAATAAGCTGCATGCTGTTCTTTTATCTCTAAAATAACACTTAAAGTCAGAGGAAGAGCATAGCTATGGTTTGGAGCAGATGTGTTCCCTTGTGTGACCTGAGAAGTGTCTGGCATTAATGACTGTGAAACCACAGTCATTTACAGTGAATTGTGATATTGTTGTTCTCCTGTGTTCTCCAGAGAGTTAGCTCAGAGGGACAGAAGCATTTTTTATTTCCAAAAGAACTGTTAAAATGATGAAAGAACTGTTTTAATATGACACCAGATTTTCMGTGAAGAAGAGGTAAGAAACTCAAAGCTATGGTATACAAAGACTCAGATTTTGCACATCTAAAAACATTTGACAGTCAAACAGTATAAAACATATTGATAAAATGAGATAAAATTACTGTATATGCTGGGTTTTTTACATATCTTTCTTATACTTACCTTAAAGTTCTTAAGAATAATAATTCTTTTTTTCCATATTAAAGAATACAATAAATAATTAGAAATTGTATTTTACTTGGAGGAACACTTACCCCACAAACTTCAAAGAGGCAGGTAATAATCCAGCTTGCTAGCTGAACCTAAACAGGTTTTCTCAGCTCCTGTTGATATATATTGTACCATTTGGGACACTCCCACTGTAAACCTTCAGGGAGTCATCCTTTGACTTACTACCCTTTGTTGTTGCCTTTTAATTTATTGCCCTTTGAACCTTTGAGTAGATCAGCATTAGACTGGTACTTTATTTTCAGCAATTCAATCTTTATTTATTGAGGTAACACCTAATGAAAAATGGAACAATTCAAGGTTTTGCTGTATCTTATAAGACTGTATCAGACAACTGGAGTACAAGTCTAGAGTTATGTTTAGAGCTGTTCTTTTGAATTCAAACATTAATGTGTTTGGGCCTTACAGGCTACTAGAACCAAATGGATAATGAATGCAAAACAGTGTGAGGGAAAAAAAAGTATTACAAAGATATTTAGTAAAGTGTAATACTTTTTTTTAATAATGTTTATTATAAACCTAGCTGTAGCATCATGTCAAGTGATTTTCACAGTCAATCTATAAATCTTGAAACGTGAGGGGAAAATAAGATCTGATCATAGTACAGTGATCTGAGAGTGAGCAAACAGTTCGCACCACAGCCCATCATTAAGAAGCATCCACAGCTATAGCTGAGGTAATCTCTCATTACAAAGGAGCTACAAGAAAGCACATCAGATTATTAAGATTTTATTCTCTTCCTAGCTATTTCTTCTGTTCTCATTTATGAGGCACTATGTATGAGAAGCATACAGAAAGTACTTTAACACAGTAGTCCCACCAAGAATGGAGGGAAAAGTGGACATTGGGGTAATTGCTGAACATCTGATATGAATGAAACAACTCACTACCGTGTCTATACAATGAAAAAGAGGGAAGTGCCTCACAGACAACAACAATTTGATATTGGAAAAATTGTGCAGATCCAAGCAGAACTAGCTGCAGGATGGCAATTCTACTCAAAGGTTTTTGAAATGGGTTTTATTTCATATAAAAACAAAACCAAAAATTTCTATTTATTTTTGAAAAGAAAAATAGGACTGAAATGTATTTTGCTCTGCCAAAACGCAGAACTATATTCCTGGAGTCTGAAGACTGAAGACTTGTTGAAAGCACAGCCACAAGAATATCTATTTCTGTACCTAGGTCATACCAAAGCTTTTTACCTGAGGTGACACTTTATCAGGTATGAGCCAGAGGCTCTACAAACATGGGGTGGAGGAGGAATTCTGAGGAGAAAACACATTTTGCTAAAACTTAATTTTGAAGAAAACATTCAGAGCATCAATGTTGAGATGAACTAGAGAATGGAGGATGGGCATGGCAGAGGAAGAGATTTGAGGAACAGGGTCAGAGAGTATTTGCTGCTTTGTTGTTAGACCCTAGAGTTTTCAGAAATGGATTTTAACCAGCCAATAGAATTTAAAGAATGATTGAATGATTGAAAGTGAGCTTTTAATTTGCATTCTCCACAGGTCACAGCAACAAGGCTTGTAGTACATGCACAGACCATTCTCATATATCTCCTATACCTAACTTTTTATTATGGCAGGTGAATAAAGTACAGAATCTGTCTGAAGCAGCATTCATGGTCTGTTAGACAATCATAATGCACAATATCAAATATAATTCAATTTTAAAAAGCTATTACTCTCTACTGAATAAAAGACTTGATGAGCAATAAAGAAACAAACCTGCCATCTGTAAAGGCCACAGGGATGAATAACAGAAATTCCAAGTTTGTACATAAAAAGTTACAGAACATACAGCAGCGGTTACACCCTCTGGTGAAGGGGAAAGGGGTTACCTTATCCTTTGCAGTGTGTTTTGTTCTGCTGAAATGCATGAGTATATGTGCAGAGCCTGATGATTGGGGTGGCTTGCAGCTTGCCAACTCAGAATGGTCTTTCCACCTGAGGATGTTACAGCAGTCATGAGGGTGTGTAAATCTAAAGACGGTAAGTACCTTTTCTCACAGCTTGCCTAATGTTCCTTATTCTGTGAGCTGGGCTGCTGTAGGTATTGCCTTCGCTATCCTATCGAGCCTTTCCTGTGGAAGGGCACAGATTTTGTGTGGAAAGAGCTTTAGTGTGTCTTCTGTTACTCTCCCATTTTCACATATTCATATTAGATTTCCACCTGCTGATCAGGGTGCTACTCAGACTTGCTTTTGGGGCTTCCTTAAGAAGCTTTCCTGGTCACACATGCTATCTCTTCATACACTCTGGTTCAATGTGTTTTTTCCATGTGGGCATCTGTGGAGCAAGTACCTGAAGAACTCAACTGGCTCTTCACAGATGTTTTCAGTTCTTTGACTAATATTCAAGACTTTCGCAACAAACATCTTGTTGCACCCTCTCATCTAGAGGAAGGCATGTAGGGGCTTCTGGTTTGTTCTCCCAGATGATATATTTGCCTTCTTTATACATTCCACATTTCATACCTCTGCAGCAGCATGATCACCACAACAGTCACCAGCATACAAGTGCTCATTTGTAATTTTAGATAGGGCRTTGGGTCTAGGGAAATCAACTGCTTCTCCTGAAATTCAAAATCTAAGAGTGTAGTGCTGTAAAGCAAGACAAACAGGATAAGCTATGTTCCATATTCTTGTTTGTACCAGGAAGGAGGTCAGCGAGGACTCTGCTGCCCTTTCCTCTGCCAGGTATTCCACTGTGGAGCTGTTCCCAAACCAATTCATGGGGTTTGCCATTCTTCCTCAGTGTTGGCATAATCAAGGAGATGTTAAGCAGCAGAAAAAAACAGATCTTTCCATCAATATTTCTCTGTTACGATATTTACATTTCATTTCCTATGGTTGTTTAGCAACTATTGTGCAGTGCTTGGGGGTAATGGCAGCTTATACTTTGGACCTGTTCATGCCATGGCCATTCTATCTGCCTTATGCTTAGCAGAGACTATTCTGACATCTCTCAAGGACCTTAAATGAACAAAGATGTGGCCAGATAAGTCACATTTACAGGATGCCAAATGCTTTTTATTCATTCATGGGATCTGTTGTGTTGGGGGTGATCAGTTTTCCATAGTACATGCTCATATGAGGCAGCTTGAAGAAAATAAGCACTGTTCTTCATATGGAAAAAGAGTATTTTCAAAACTGTTCTCTTTGCTTTTTTCAGAGAAGGCCAAAAACTCTTCCTCTGCCCTTCTTGTCCAACAACTGCAATTTTTTTAAAAATATAATAGTAATTAAGTTATAGATACATGATAAAAGAGAGTTTGGAAGAGTGTAAAGGAGAGCAAAATATCAGAAAAAATGAAGAGAGCTGGAATCACCATAGAGGCTAGAGTACAGTCAAAAGGGTAGTATGTAAATTGAGTGTTACTCAGTAATGAGACTGTGGAAAGTCACAGATAGTAAAATCTATACAGTGTGGAAATATTGGAGTTATCTTTCCATGAATGATCATCCAAATAATATTTGTCTTCTTTTGCTTTGCTTTTCGGCAGTGTACGTGCTTGTTAGGGGGCGAGGTATATTGGTCTGGATGAGCAAAAAGATATGTTGAGCAGGATGTGAAACAACATTCAGTATCAAGCCTGTCCTTGGGGAACATGCAGTCCTACCACACTTCGGGATGTGTCTGCTCCAGTCACTATTCATACTCTCTAGTTTCTCTCTGCTTCACAAGATCCATTGTTGGAATTGGACATTACCAAGATACAATTCAAAGAATCACAGAATGGTTGAGGTTGGAAGGGGCCTATGGAGATCATCTGACCAACCCCCCGCTCCAGCATGGTCAAGCTAGAGCAGCTTGCTTAAGACCATGTCCAGTCGGGTTTTAGATATCTCCAAGGATGGAAACTCCACARCATTTCTGGGAAGCCCATTCCAGGATTCAACCACCCTCACAGTGAAGAAATGTTTTCTTATGTTCAGATGGAATTTCCTGTGTTTCAGTTTGTGCCCGTTGTCTCTTGTCTTGTCAGTGGTCACCACTGAGAAGAGTCTGGCCCCATCCTCTTTACACCCTCCCATCAGGTTTTTATAAACATGGATAAGATCCCTCTTGAGCTTTCTCTTCTCCRGGCTAAACAATCCCAATATCTCTCAACCTCTCCTCGTATAACAGAACCTCTGATTTGGAGGGTGAGAATAAGGAGCACCAGCCTACATCCCAGGGATTCCTGCAGGGAGACCTTTAAGAGCAAAAACTGTTTTGTTTGAAAACTAACTTCTGTACTAGGAGCAGGAGACTACTTTCCAGTGCTTCCTTGTTTTCACAACCTTGTTTAGATTTTTTTTTAATTAAGATAGCATTTGGAAAGAAATGTTATATGAAAAGAAATTTTCTTTATACTGCATTTTGTTCCTGGCTTATAAATTATCTAGATATCCCTGCAGTAAATTTTGAAAGAGGTTAATACTGAGACCACACACGACTACTTCTGCTGTTGTAAGCTGAGTGATAATTTTCATTTCAGTCATACCCGCTTCTTTGTTCACATGTTCACATTTCATGTGTCTGTGAGTTTCAGACATCACCTGCTGCCAGCTGAGTGGGCTACTCTCTTCACAAGCTCTCAGCTGTGCATTCTCCTACTTCCCCTACATCATCTGACCCTACAAGGAGGTGGTTTAGGGAACTATGCCATCAGCAAATTAACTTTACCAGAAGGTTTCCTCTTGGTTTAGGTCCCAGAGAACTGGCTCATCACCAAGTCAGGCAAGTGATAGCACTGACATAAGGGAGGCAGCAGAAATACATGGCCAAGGGGAAAGAGGGAGGCTATGGGAGCAGCATCCTCTGCTTCAGTGGCAGCAGAGTGGCTCAGCCATGTCCTAAAACTGCATCCTTAATTCCCTAGTAAAATCAAGCACAAGAGAGAAGCAAGAGGTGAGGCTTATGGTTTACCTATCCCAATGCTGAATTGTCCAGTGTCTAAACTTTGCATGGTGAATATTTAAAAATGGGAGGTAGGCTTCTWTGTCACTTAGATTCTTTTGAAAGGTTTACCATTATTTTTACTTGCTATATTAGACTATTCCTCTGTCTGCTTAATTCTACAGACTACTACATTTACTATTTAGTTTGCAATGGTTTTATTATGATTATGAATAAATACAGGATTCCCATCCAAACACTATCACCACAGATTTTTTTTTTAATTGGTTTTCATGCTGATGAGAAGAAAAACATGTAAATCTATTGCAGGACCAGGTAAGCTTCTTTGGAGCAAGGAACTTGTGTTTTCTGAAAACATGTAAATCTATTGCAGGACCAGGTAAGCTTCTTTGGAGCAAGGAACTTGTGGTTTCTGGGGTACAAATAAAGACATAGTTGTTTTTTAGAAGAGAGAATGGCTGATCACAGCTTAAAGTTTTATGTGGAAATTAAATCTTTAATTTAGTCATCACACTGCAGGTCTTGGCATAAAAGAGCCTCCATTATTTTGAAAACCTACTTCTGTTACATGGAAATTTATGTAGGAATTGGATAACTTTCTAGCACATACACTTTCTCTCTCTCTCTCTCTCTGTCTCTCTCTCTGTCTCTGTCTCT